>NW_027467782.1:47337672-47380997 GCF_004210375.1 Tachypleus tridentatus | reverse complement strand
TCGGCTCATACGGTTTTAGAAAGAAAGCCTAACTGATCGATTCGAAAAACAACTTTATACCGATAAACTTATAAAGTGAAATACTTCACTGTAACATGATAAGTAACATATTAAAATGGTGATCTTAAACACATATATTTAAAAAGTTGGACACGTAAATTACCTTTAAAATAATGCGACAAAATAAGGGCATCATGAAGCTAATAACTGAGAGTTGCATAACAAACGTAGCAGTTAAAGTAATAAAATAAGCTCATCTTAAGTTAATAGTTAAATGTAACAGGATAACGCTCGTGCACCTGAAAACAAGCGTCAAAAACAAAAGGTGATCCCAGTAGTAATTTAACTTATCTGTTAAAGTAAAAGGGTAACAGGCTTACTGATTTAACTTTTCTGATAAAGTAAAAGGGTAACAGGTTTACTGATTTAACTTTTCTGATAAAGTAAAAGGGTAACAGGCTTACTGATTTAACTTTTCTGATAAAAGTAAAGGGTAACAGGCTTACTGATTTAACTTTTCTGTTAAAAGTAAAAGGATAACAGGCTTACTGATTCTTTTCTGTTAAAGTAAAAGGGTAACAGGCTTACTGATTTAACTTTTCTGTTAAAGTAAAAGGGTAACAGGCTTACTGATTTAACTTTTCTGTTAAAGAGTACAAAGGATAAAAGGCTTACTGATTAAACTTTTCTGTTAAAGTAAAAGGATAAAAGGCTTACTGATTAAACTTTTCTGTTAAAAGTAAAAGGATAAGAGGCTTACTGATTTAACTTTTCTGTTAAAGGTAAGAAGACAATATACGTTACATTTTATCTAACAATTAAAGTTTCCGTGGTTTACTGATTCACAAAATCTTACTTAAAATAAAGGAAAAATACTTTATTTTTTGTTTTAAACCACAAGATTGAATGGACGCGTTCATTACAATAACATGAACTGATAAATAATAGTTGTGTGGATAGCGAGAACCGATAAAACGTAGTATTTAGAAGTGAAAACTGATACTAGAACAACATATAGATAGTGTGAACTGATACAGAACAACATATAGATAGTGTGAACTGATAAAGAACAACATATAGATAGTGGGAACTGATACAGAACAACATATAGATAGTGGGAACTGATACAGAACAACATATAGATAGTGGGAACTGATACAGAACAACATATAGATAGAGTGGGAACTGATACAGAACAACATATAGAGAGTGGGAACAGATACAGAACAACATATAGAGAAGTGGGAACAGATACAGAACAACATATAGAGAGTGGGAACAGATACAGAACAACATATAGAGAGTGGGAACTGATACAGAACAACATATAGAGAGTGGGGAACTGATACAGAACAACATATAGAGAGTGGGAACTGATAGAGCAACATATAGAGAGTGGGAACATACTAGAACATCTTTCTGTTAGTGGGAACAGATACAGAACAACATATAGAGGAGTGGAACTGATACAGAACAACATATAGAGGTGGGAACAGATACAAGAACAACACTATAGAAGAGTGGGAACAGATACAGAACTACATATAGAAAGTGGGAACAGATACAGAACTACATACAGACAGTGAAGGAACAGATACAGAACAACATATAGACAATTAGAGTGGGAACTGATAGAGAACTCTTTCACATATAGACAGTGGGAACTGATAGAGAACAACTTATATAGACAGTGGGAACTGATAGAGAACAACATATAGACAGTGGGAACTGATAGAGGCAACATATAGACAGTGGGAACTGATAGAGAACAACATATAGACAGTGGGAACTGATAGAGAACAACATATAGACAGTGGGAACTGATAGAGAACAACATATAGACAGTGGGAACTGATAGAGAACAACATATAGATAGTGGGAACTGATAGAGAACAACATATAGACAGTGGGAACTGATAGAGAACAACATATAGATTAACAGTGGGAACTGATAGAGAACAACATATAGATAGTGGTGAACTGATAGAGAACAACATATAGATAGAAGTGGGAACTGATAGAGAACAACATATAGATAGTGGGAACTGATAGAGAACAACATATAGATGAGTGGGAACTGATAGAGAACAACATATAGATAGTGGGAACTGATAGAGAACAACATATAGATAGTGGAACTGATAGAGAACAACATATAGATAGTGGGAACTGATGGAGAACAACATAGAGAGAGTGGGAACAGATACAGAACAACATATAGATAGTGGGAACTGATAGAGAACAACATATATAGATAGTGGGAACTGATAGAGAACAACATATAGATAGTGGGAACTGATGACAGTAGGAACAACATTTATAGATAGTGATGAACTGAACAGAACAACATATAGATAGTGGGAACTGATACAGAACAACATATAGATGGTGGGAACTGATACAGAACAACATATAGATGGTGGGAACTGAGTGCAAGAGAGAACATATAGATAGTGGGAACTGATAACTGAACAACATATATAGATAGTGGGAACTGATACAGAACAACATATAGATAGTGGGAACTGATAGAAGAACAACATATAGATAGTGGAACCGATAGAAAACAACATATATAGATAGTGGGAACCGATACAGAACAACATATAGATAGTGGGAACCGATACAGAACAACATATAGAATGAGTGTGAACTGATACAGAACAACATATAGATAGTGGGAACTGATAGAAGGGACAACATATAGATGAGTGGGAACTGATAGAGAACAACATATAAATAGTAGGAACTGATAGAGAACAACATATAAATAGTGGGAACTGATAGAGAACAACATATAAATAGTAGGAACTGATAGAGAACAACATATAGATAGTAGGAACTGATAGAGACAACATATAGAGAGTGGGGAACTGATAAAGAACAACATATAGAGAGTGGGAACTGATAGAGAACATATAGAGAGTGGGAACTGATAGAGAGACAACATATAGATAGTGGGAACTGATAGAGAACAACATATGAGAAAGTGGGAACTGATACAAGAACAACATATAGAGTGTGGGAACTGATACAGAACAACATATAGATAGTGAGGAACTGATAGAGGCAACATATAGATAGTGAACTGATAGAGAACAACATATAGATAGTGAGGAACTGATAGAGAACAACATATAGATAGTGAGAACTGATAAGAACAACATATAGATAGTGAGGAACTGATAGAGAACAACATATACATAGTGGGAACTGATAGAGAACAACATATACATAGTGAGAACTGATAGAGAACAACATATAGATTGTGAGGAACTGATAAGAGAACAACATATAGATAGTGGGAACTGATAGAGAACAACATATAGAAGTGTGAACTGATAAAGAACAACATATAGATAGTGTGGGAACTGATAAAGAACAACATATTGTTAAAGGGAACTGATAAGAATTAGTATTTTGATAGGGTGAAGCGACAACTGGTTACCCTACGTTCTCTCGCCTACTATGTTTTTGAAGTTTTTATTAAAATAGACATAACATTTCTGGCGTATCAGATTTTCATGAACTATTACAAGTGGTTTAGAAGTGAATGAACTCTTCTCAACACTGCTGATCTGAAAGAGTTATTCAAGGTTGAATAATGAATGAACCCTTCTTCAACACTGCTGGTCTGAAAGAGTTATCCAAGGTTGAATAATGAATTAACTCTTCCCCACCACTGCTGATCTGAAAGAGTTATCCAAGTTTGAATAATGAATGAACTCTTCCCCAACACCGCTGATCCTAAAGAGTTATTCAAGGTTGAATATTAATGAACCCTTCCCCAACACTGCTGATTTGAAAGAGTTATCCAAGGTTGAATAATGAATGAACTCTTCCCCAACACTGCTGATCCTAAAGAGTTATTCAAGGTTGAATAATGAATGAACCCTTCTTCAACACTGCTGGTCTGAAAGAGTTATCCAAGGTTGAATAATGAATTAACTCTTCCCACCACTGCTGATCTGAAAGAGTTATCCAAGTTTGAATAATGAATGAACTCTTCCCCAACACCGCTGATCCTAAAGAGTTATTCAAGGTTGAATATTAATGAACCCTTCCCAACACTGCTGATTTGAAAGAGTTATCCAAGGTTGAATAATGAATGAACTCTTCCCCAACACTGCTGATCCTAAAGAGTTATTCAAGGTTGAATATTAATGAACCCTTCCCCAACACTGCTGATCTGAAAGAGTTATCCAAGGTTGAATAATGAATGAACTCTTCCCCAACACTGCTGGTCTGAAAGAGTTATTCAAGGTTGAATAATGAATGAACCCTTCCCCAACATCGCTGATTTGAAAGAGTTATTCAAGGTTGAATAATGAATGAACCCTTCCCCAACACCGCTGGTCTGAAAGAGTTATTCAAGGTTGAATAATGAATGAACCCTTCCCCAACATCGCTGATTTGAAAGAGTTATTCAAGGTTGAATAATGAATGAACCCTTCCCCAACATCGCTGGTCTGAAAGAGTTATTCAAGGTTGAATAATGAATGAACCCTTCCCCAACATCGCTGATTTGAAAGAGTTATTCAAGGTTGAATAATGAATGAACCCTTCCCCAACATCGCTGGTCTGAAAGAGTTATTCAAGGTTGAATAATGAATGAACCCTTCCCCAACATCGCTGATTTGAAAGAGTTATTCAAGGTTGAATAATGAATGAACCCTTCCCCAACATCGCTGGTCTGAAAGAGTTATTCAAGGTTGAATAATGAATGAACCCTTCCCCAACATCGCTGATTTGAAAGAGTTATTCAAGGTTGAATAATGAATGAACCCTTCCCCAACATCGCTGGTCTGAAAGAGTTATTCAAGGTTGAATAATGAATGAACCCTTCCCCAACATCGCTGATTTGAAAGAGTTATTCAAGGTTGAATAATGAATGAACCCTTCCCCAACATCGCTGATTTGAAAGAGTTATTCAAGGTTGAATAATGAATGAACCCTTCCCCAACATCGCTGATTTGAAAGAGTTATTCAAGGTTGAATAATGAATGAACCCTTCCCAACATCGCTGATTTGAAAGAGTTATTCAAGGTTGAATAATGAATGAACCCTTCCCCAACATCGCTGATTTGAAAGAGTTATTCAAGGTTGAATAATGAATGAACCCTTCCCAACATCGCTGGTCTGAAAGAGTTATTCAAGGTTGAATAATGAATGAACCCTTCCCCAACATCGCTGGTCTGAAAGAGTTATTCAAGGTTGAATAATGAATGAACCCTTCCCAAACACTGCTGGTCTGAAAGTGTTATCCGTCGTTCAATAATGATTTATCCAAGGTTAAGAGTTATCCGTGGTTCAATAATGAGTTATCCAAGGTTAAGCTACTTAAATATATTTCGAAATATTTCTATTTTTAACATTTTCCTGAGATGATTAACCGAATTTTGCACGTTACTGTTGACAGAATCCAAAGAAAAACCTTTGAAGTAAACAGATCCACTCTAAAATTATATGTATATATACACACACACACACGTGTGGATTTCAGCGTAAAATTTACTATATAAATCTGATGTGTATAAGATTTAAGTAACATTAATAGTCATTACAATTCACGTGCTTTATTTATGTCAAACCACGTGTATGTGTTGTGCATGAAACTGATGAATACCCCTCGACTACCACTACCTTGTCGTGTCCAAGCCAGCCTTGTGTATCCTGGTATTAGACGAAAGGCCTCGTTGGTTTTCAATACGAGAGATGTAGTGAGTTTGTTTCTTTTTTGAATGTCACTCAAAGCTACACGAGGGCTATCCGCGCTAGCCGTCCCTAATTTAGCAGTGTAAGACCAGAAGGAAGGCAGCTAGTCATCACAACCCGCCGCGAACTCTTGGGCTACTCTTTTATCAACGAGTAGGGGACTTCGTCACATTATAATGAGCATTTTTGGTGTGACGAAGACTCGAACTCGCGACCCTCAGATTACGAGCCTAGCGCCCTAACCACCTGGCCATGCCGGGTCACAATAACTGGTGATTACATCCAGTGTACTAAGGATGTTCCAAGAAAAAATACACTAAAAAGAAAAGTGGAAAAAGCTTTTTAAACTTAAAGGATCCAGTAACCTTGCCGTTTTCACTTCGTTTTAAACTACAAGAAGAAAAATAATTCTAGTTTATTTGATTAACAAGAAATAAAATGAATTATCTTTTATCATCAGAGACAGACTTACGTTTTCTTCATCTAGAACGGTGGTTCCCAACTTTTTTATGCCCCGCATCCCTAAAAATTGTAATATGTTCTCGCACCCCTCACAGTATTTATTTATTTAAGAATAAAGGTGAAGGTAGGCAAAACAAAAGTTAGATTGCATCTCCTAGAACGCTATCTCGCTCCTCTTGGGGGTGCGAGCACCCCTGGTTGGGAACCACTGATCTAGAACGACAAATAAAATGATATTGGCTTACTTTTATTATTTCTTGGTCGTGGTTCAACCTCCTTCTTGGTGGACTCAACAGACAGTTCGATGTGACTTTGTTATAACACACACACAATCGTGGTTCAACATCCTTCTAGGTGGACTCAACAGACAGCCCAATGTGACTTTGTTATAACACACATACACAATCGTGGTTCAACATCCTTCTTGGTGGACTCAACAGACAGCCCGATGTGACTTTGTTATAACACACACACACAATCGTGGTTCAACATCCTTCTTGGTGGACTCAACAGACAGCCCGATGTGACTTTGTTATAACACACACACAATCGTGGTTCAACATCCTTCTAGGTGGACTCAACAGACAGCCCAATGTGACTTTGTTATAACACACACACACAATATTCTTTACATGAAAGAAAATCAGTTTTCCCACACTCCAAAGACAGAGACTACAAAAAAACTGAAAATCAGTTAAAATCAATGTTAACACATTTTCAAAATTATTACGCCACCCAGTCTAAAACTAAAGATTTCGCTCTAACAGAATGTAAATAATAAAAATTCATTTTTTATGTTCCTTCTGTTTTGTTACGTTATTGAGTTCCACGTTTCACTTGTTGTTTTCTTCAATAGGGAAGATAAACCATGCTTGCGTTACGTTATTGAGTTCCACGTTTCACTTGTTGTTTTCTTCAATAGGGAAGATAAACCATGCTTGCGTTACGTTATTGAGTTCCACGTTTCACTTGTTGTTTTCTTCAATAGGAAGATAAACCATGCTTGCGTTACGTTATTGAGTTCCACGTTTCACTTGTTGTTTTCTTCAATAGGGAAGATAAACCATGCTTGCGTTACGTTATTGAGTTCCACGTTTCACTTGTTGTTTTCTTCAATAGGGAAGATAAACCATGCTTGCGTTACGTTATTGAGTTCCACGTTTCACTTGTTGTTTTCTTCAATAGGGAAAATAAACCATGCTTGCTTGAGCAAGTAAATACACGTCCTAGCGAAAGATCAATCCAATTTAGAAAATATCGAGTTTCTCCTGAAGCTTATGAATCTTTGTTTTTAGCCGCGGAATATTGGCTCATAAAACGGCTCTGAGTTTGTTCGTTTTCAAGTACAAACTTTTAGTCGATAGGACCTTTACCTCTTTACCGACTTCAGATCTAATTACAGTTTCAGACTCAGAAGGTCAAACCTCTTTTATCTGATGTATTTGACCACGCCCAAGATCTCACGGATTAATTAGCTTCAATAATACTCCCTGAGGAATTTTCAATTTGAGGGTAGGCTGGTAGATGCCCTGATGAGTAATAATATAGAATCGGGTGTGAGCACGCCCCATGCTCAGTGTCGCACAGAAATATAACTAACAAGAAGGAAGAAAACGTTTTTCATTAATTCACTCTAATCCTGGCTAAAATTCTTTCAAGTGCCGAGGCTGTTGAAAATCCCCTCGAGATTTTTTATTGTTTGTAATCAGATCTATAATATTATCGTGGGTTAGAGATAAGCGCCATGTTTATTCAATCTCTTTTTGTGTTTTATAAGAACTCGTTGGCCCTCAATAGTTTGAACTTCAATACTATCGTAGGTCATGACCCATCTGTTCAAGATTCCTGTTGACAAATCAGTATGAACCAGTAAACATATTAGTATAACTCATCTTTAAGACGGTTCGAAATTCCAATAGACACATGAGTGTGACCCATCTTTGCGATTTTTCAAGATTCCAGTAGACACGTCAGTGTGACTCATGTTTGAGACGATTTGAGATTCCGTTTCATCCTGAACGTAGTACGTATGAGGTTTTGAAAAGAAAGCTTCTGTAAGATTGTTGGTACCAACCCTTCTTAATTTACAAGTGATAGACAAGAAGAAAGAGAGCTAGTCAATACCACCCACCGCCAACTCTTGGGCTACTCTTTTACCGACGAATAGTGGGATTGACTGTCACATTATAACGCCTTCCTCGGCTGAAAAAACGAACATGTTTTGTATGACGGGGATTCGAATCCGCGGTCTTCAGATTACGAGTCAAGTGCCTTAACCACCTGGCTATGTCGGGCCACAAAAATTGGGAAATTGTCTTGTTTATGCAAAACTAGCTTGGCATGACTACGTAAGGTCACTCGATTCTCAACGTCCGGATAGCGAGTTCGAATTGCGTCACTAAACATGCTCACCCTTTCAGCCGTAGGTGTGTTATAATGTGATAGCCAATTCCGCTTTTCATTGCTCAAGAAAGCCTCTCGAGAGCTGTCTGCGCTAATCTTTTCTCTAGTCTTACACAGCTAAATTAGAAACAGCGCAGATAGCTCTCGATTAGCTTTGCGTGAAATTCAAAACAGACATAACCAAAACCCATTTTTATGCCATTCATAGAATAGTTCGTATTTATTTAAATGAGTGAAGTGTTTGTACATTGGATGTTCTTAAATACTTTGTTCTTAACATACGGGCCTGGCATGGCCAAGCGCATAAGGCGTGCGACTCGTAATCCGAGGGTTGCGGGTTCGAGCCCGCGTCGCGCTAAACATGCTCGCCCTCCCAGCCGTGGGGATGTATAATGTGACGGTCAATCCCACTATTCGTTGGTAAAAGAGTAGCCCAAGACTTGGCGGTGGGTGGTGATGACTAGCTGCCTTCCCTCTAGTCTTACACTGCTAAATTAGGGACGGCTAGCACAGATAGCCCTCGAGTAGCTTTGTGCGAAATTCCAAAAAACAAACAAACAAACTTAACATACGTTAGTAAATGTTCTTTAAGTTTTGAAAATCATTTTATGAATGTTATTAAAACTCATCTGCTTTTCTCTTTGTATTTCGTTTTTTATATATAATTAAGAACCGAGTTTCTGTTATTGTCATAATTTTAGTTTACACAATTATCATAGTTGTTCTTGCTATGTCGGCCCGATCAAGGGTTTGAATCCTCATTACATTAAACATGCTCGCCATTTCAGCTGTGGTGGCGTTATAATATTACGGTCAATCCCACTATTCGTTGGTTAGAGTAGCCCACAAGATGGCAGTGGGTGGTAATGACTAGTTGCCTTCCCTCTAGTCTTACACTGCTAAATTAGAAACAGCTAGCGTAGATAGCTCTCACGTAGTTTTGGGAAATTTCAAAGAAACAAACCTTGCTATTTCAAGGTTATGTTGTTTCTTCTGGAAGAAAATTATTAACACGAGTGAAAGATTATTGTAGCTTAAGTTTGATTAATTATTTGCTACTAAACACAAAGCTATGCAATGAGCTATCTGTGCTCTGCCCTGGTTTGTAGCGATGTGAGTCCACAGACATTCCGCTGTGCCATTGGGCAGCACTTCTCCCTCCCATTATGTCAGGTGTACTTGAACAATCCCTATATGGATGTAACGATATTGTCCATTCTGATTGGTTAAAGATCTTGGGTAGAGTCAGTGAAAGAAATCTTGTCAATTGATAATCTGAGGCTTGAGAATAATGTGAGATGGGGGAGATAATTGCTTTAATTATTACCAAAATATTTCCATGCGACACTAGAGGTCACACCAGTTCAGTTTGTTTAAAGTTTTGAAGTGTTTCACTGAAGTAATTTTTAGAACCATGACCAAGTGAATGACTTAACGCTGCACAGTAAATTATTTGATTAGGGCAGTTTTCCTTAGATAGATATCTGGACAGATAGATATCTGAACAGATGGACAAACAGGTTGACAAATAAATGATCAAGAACGTTATATTAGAATGATCTTCTCTTTGCAAACAGCCAGGTGGCATGAACACTCGGTTGATATAAAGTCACAGTGGGAAGGAATGTATAAGAACTACATTTGTTTGAAGGGTTGCACCAAACAGTGATTTATTTTGGAAAGGTTACAAAATAGCCTTTTTCGACCTAATTCATACATTCTAACCTGAGGAGTTGGTCAAACTGGAAATCTACAATATGAACTATTGTTCACATATTGTAGACATCAGGACTAATCGGAACGAGACCTACAACAAGTCGTACAATAATTGCAGTAAACAAAACGTACTGTCCTGTAACAGATGGAAACCCACGAATACAGTATCAAAAGCCGTCCACTTGACAGAGACAACAGTATATAATATAACAAAAGATAACTCCCACCAAGATCGACATGGTCGTATCTTCCTTTCAACCGTTGCATGTCTGGAGTAGTCAAGAGACGACAAGTGCATCACGCTGTTTCAAATTCTTTAATATGTGCTTCCATTTGTTACTACAACAATATCCACCAGGAATACCAAGCCGTATTTCCCGTCACTACGATAACATCCATTATTACACTTGTATTTCAAATTATGACTTAAAAACAGAACTTTAAGTCACAACAGCCATCTAATCATATATATTTATATATTTTGATCAATTATTTTTAAAACATTAATATTTTACACGTGACCTAAAAGTATGCTATATTTACTTCCAATCAGAATTCTATTACACTTCAGAAAAACGTGAAGAAGACGTCACAAATTCGCAGGCAGCCGAAAATTTGTGCTCTGCTGAATAAGTTATTTTTGTCAGTAGATGTCACCACATTACAACTAAGTGTAAAAAAAAAAAGAAATAAAACGTTTTCCAATCATGAATGATTAAAATTCTGAATTTTGTTTATCAAAGTTTACACAAGAAAAACTTTTACGTGAAGACAGCCCTTATTGTAGACACAGTGATATCAATATTTCACCTTGGTGTGTAAGAACCACTGATGCATTTTATCTTAGTGTGTTAGAACAGGTGATTTTCTTGATCTTAGTGTGTTAGAGCCGCTAACATTTATTACATCTCCGTTTATTAAAGGCAGTGATATATATTATCTTAGTTTCTTGGACAGAGTGATATATAGTTCATCTTAGTGCGTCAGAGTCAATGATATATATTTTATCTTGGTGTGTACATATAGTGATATATTTTATGTTAGTGTGTCAGACAGTGTGATATACATTTTATCATGGTGGGTAAGAACTAGTGATATATTTTATCTTCTTGTGTTAGGGATACTAATGATATATTTTATCTTGTTGTGTTAGGGATACTAGTGATATATTTTATCTTGTTGTGTTAGGGATACTAGTGATATATTTTATCTTGTTGTGTTAGGGATACTAGTGATATATTTTATCTTGTTGTGTTAGGGATACTAATGATATATTTTATCTTGTTGTGTTAGGGATACTAGTGATATATTTTATCTTGTTGTGTCAGGAATACAAATGATATATTTCATCTTGTTGAGTTAGGTATACTTATGATATATTTTATCTTGTTGTGTCAGGAATAAAAATGATATATTTTATCTTGCTGTGTTAGGGATACTAGTGATATATTTTATCTTGTTGTGTTAGGGATACCAATGATATATTTTATCTTGTTGTGTTAGGCATACAAGTGATATATTTTATATTCTTGTGTTAGGCATACTAGTGATATATTTTATCTTGTTCTGTTGAGAATACCAGTGATATATTTTATATTGTTCTGTTGGGATACCAATGATATATTTTACATTGTTGTGTTAGGGATACTAATAATATATTTTTATATCGTTGTGTTAGGATACTAGTGATATATTTTATATTCCTTGTGTTAGGTATACTAGTGATATATTTTATCTTGTTGTGTTAGGGATACCAATGATATATTTTATCTTGTTGTGTTAGGGATACCAATGATATATTTTGTCTTGTTGTGTTAGGAACACTAGTGATATATTTGATATTGTTGTGTTAGGGATACTAATGATATATTTTAAATTGTTGTGTTAGGGATACTAGTGATATATTTTATATTCTTGTGTTAGGTATACTAGTGATATATTTTATCTTGTTGTGTTAGGGATACTAGTGATATATTTTATCTTGTTGTGTTAGGGATACTAGTGATATATTTTATCTTGTTGTGTTAGGGATACTAATGATATATTTTATCTTGTTGTGTTAGGGATACTAATGGTATATTTTATCTTGTTGTGTTGGACACAGTGATATATTTTATCTTGTTGTGTTAGGGATACTAGTGATATATTTTATCTTGTTCTGTTAGGGATAATAATGATATATTTTATCTTGTTGTGTTAGGGAAACTAGTGATATATTTTATCTTGTTGTGTCAGGAATACTAATGATATATTTTATCTTGTTGTGTTAGGATACCAGTGATATATTTTATCTTGTTGTGTTAGGGATACCAATGATATATTTTATCTTGTTGTGTTAGGCATACAAGTGATATATTTTATATTCTTGTGTTAGGGATACTAGTGATATATTTTATCTTGTTCTGTTGAGAATACCAGTGATATATTTTATATTGTTCTGTTAGGGATACTAATGATATATTTTACATTGTTGTGTTAGGGATACTAATGATATATTTTATATCGTTGTGTTAGGGATACTAGTGATATATTTTATATTCTTGTGTTAGGTATACTAGTGATATATTTTATCTTGTTGTGTTAGGGATACTAGTGATATATTTTATCTTGTTGTGTTAGTGATCTAATGATATATTTTACCTTGTTGTGTTAGGAATACTAGTGATATGTTTTATCTTGTTTTGTTAAGGATACCATTGATATATTTTATATTGTTGTGTTAGGGATACCAATGATATATTTTATCTTGTTGTGTTAGGGATACTAGTGATATATTTTATCTTGTTGTGTTAGGGATACTAATGATATATTTTATCTTGTTGTGTTTGGGATACTAGTGATATATTTTATATTCTTGTGTTAGGTATACTAGTGATATATTTTATCTTGTTGTGTCAGGAATACTAGTGATATATTTTATCTTGTTGTGTTAGGGATCCAATGATATATTTTACCTTGTTGTGTTAGGAATACTAGTGATATGTTTTATCTTGTTGTGTTAAGGATACTATTGATATATTTTATATTGTTGTGTTAGGGATACTAATGATATATTTTATCTTGTTGTGTTAGGGATACTAGTGATATATTTTATCTTGTTGTGTTAGGGATACTAATGATATATTTTATCTTGTTGTGTTTGGGATACTAGTGATATATTTTATCTTGTTGTGTTCAGAATACCAGTGATATATTTTATGTTGTTGTGTCAGGGATACAAGTGATATATTTTATCTTGTTGTGTTAAAGATCCAATGATATATTTTACCTTGTTGTGTTAGGAATACAAGTGATATGTTTTATCTTCTTGTGTTAAGGATACTATTGATATATTTTATATTGTTGTGTTAGGGATACTAATGATATATTTTATCTTGTTGTGTTAGGGATGCTAATGATATATTTTATTTTGTTGTGTTAAAGATACCAATGATATATTTTATCTTCTTGTGTTAGGGATACTAATGCTATATTTTATCTTGTTGTGTAGGGATACTAATGATATATTTTATCTTCTTGTGTTAGGGATACTAATGCTATATTTTATCTTGTTGTGTAGGGATACTAATGATATATTTTATCTTGCTGTGTAAGTTATAATAATGATATATTTTATCTTGTTGTGTTAACAATACCAGTGATATATTTTATCTTGTTGTGTTAGGGATACTAATGATATATTTTATCTTGTTGTGTTAGGAATACTAGTGATATATTTTATCTTGTTGTGTTAGGGATACTAATGATATATTTTATATTGTTGTGTTAGGGATACTAATGATAAATTTTATCATGTTGTGTTAGGAATACTAGAGATATATTTTATCTTTTTGTGTTAGGGATTCTAATGATATATTATATCATGTTGTGTTAGGAATACTAGTGATATATTTTATATTGTTGTGTTAGGGATACTAATGATATATTTTATATTATTGTGTTAGGATCCAAATAATATATTTTATCTTGTTGTGTTAGAGTTACTAGTGATATATTTTATCTTGTTGTGTTAGGGATAATAATGATATATTTTATCTTGTTCTGTTAGGGATACTAGTGATATATTTTATCTTGTTGTGTTAGGGATACTAATGATATATTTTATCTTGTTGTGTTAGGGATACTAATGATATATTTTATCTTTTTGTGTTAGGGATACTAGTGATATATTTTATCTTGTTGTGTTAGGGATTCGAATGATATATTATATCATGTTGTGTTAGGAATACTAGTGATATATTTTATCTTGTTGTGTTAAGGATACTAATGATAAATTTTATCATGTTGTGTTAGGAATACTAGTGATATATTTTATCTTTTTGTGTTAGGGATTCTAATGATATATTATATCATGTTGTGTTAGGAATACTAGTGATATATTTTATATTGTTGTGTTAGGGATACTAATGATATATTTTATATTATTGTGTTAAGGATCCAAATAATATATTTTATCTTGTTGTGTTAAAGTTACTAGTGATATATTTTATCTTGTTGTGTTAGGGATACTAGTGATATATTTTATCTTGTTGTGTTAGGGATACTAATGATATATTTAATCTTGTTGTGTTCGGGATACTAATGATATATTTTATCTTGTTGTGTTAGGGATACTAGTGATATATTTTATCTTGTTGTGTTAGGGATACTAATGATATATTTTATCTTGTTGTGTTAGGGATACTAATGATATATTTTATCTTGTTGTGTTAGGGATAATAGTGATATATTTTATCTTATTGTGTTAGGGATACTAATGATATATATTATCTTGTTGTGTTAGGGATACTAATGATCCATTTTATCTTGTTGTGTTAGGGATGCTAATGATATATTTTATCTTCTTGTGTTTGGGATACTAATGATGTATTTTATCTTGTTGTGTTAGGGATACTAATGATATATTTTATATTATTGTGATAGGGATACAAATAATATATTTTATCTTGTTGTGTTAGAAGTACAAGTGATATATTTTATCTTGTTGTGTTCGGGATACTAATGATATATTTTATATTGTTGTGTTAAGAATACTAGTGATATATTTTATCTTGTTATGTTAGAAATACTAATGATATATTATATCATGTTGTGTTAGGAATACTAGTGATATATTTTATATTGTTGTGTTAGGGATACTAATGATATATTTTATATTATTGTGTTAGGGACACTAATGATATATTTTATATTGTTGTGTTAGGGATACTAGTGATAGATTTTATATTGTTGTGTTAGGGATACTAGTAATATATTTTATATTGTTGTGTCAGGCATACTAGTGATATAATTAATACTGTAGTGTTAGGGATACAAGTGATATATTTTATATTGTTGTGTTAGGGATACTAGTGATATATTTTACCTTGTTGTGTTAGGGATACTAATGATATATTTTACCTTCTTGTGTGAGGAATACTAGTGATATATTTGATCTTGCTGTGTTAGGGATACTAAAGATATATTTTATCTTGTTGTGTTAGGAACACTAGTGATATATTTTACATTTTTGTGTTAGGGATACTAATGATATATTTTATCTTATTGTGTTAGGAAAACTAGTGATATATTTTATCTTATTTTGTTAGGGATACTAATGATATATTTTACCTTCTTGTGTGAAAAATACTAGTGATATATTTTATCTTGTTGTGTAAAGGATACTAATGATATATTTTATCTTGTTGTGTTAGAGATACTAAAGATATATTTTATCTTGTTGTATTAGGAACACTAGTGATATATTTTACATTGCTGTGTTAGGGATACTAATGATATATTTTATCTTGTTGTGTTAGGGATACTAGTGATATATTTTATCTTGTTGTGTTAGGGATACTAATGATATATTTTATCTTGTTGTGTTTGGGATACTAGTGATATATTTTATCTTGTTATGTTCAGAATACCAGTGATATATTTTATGTTGTTGTGTCAGGGATACAAGTGATATATTTTATCTTGTTGTGTTAAAGATCTAATGATATATTTTACCTTGTTGTGTTAGGAATACAAGTGATATGTTTTATCTTCTTGTGTTAAGGATACTATTGATATATTTTATATTGTTGTGTTAGGGATACTAATGGTATATTTTATCTTGTTGTGTTAGGGATACTAGTGATATATTTTATCTTGTTGTGTTAGGGATACTAATGATATATTTTATCTTGTTGTGTTTGGGATACTAGTGATATATTTTATCTTGTTGTGTTAGGGATACTAATGATATATTTTATCTTGTTGTGTTAGGGATGCTAATGATATATTTTATTTTGTTGTGTTAGAGATACTAATGATATATTTTATCTTCTTGTGTTAGGGATACTAATGCTATATTTTATCTTGTTGTGTAGGGATACTAATGATATATTTTATCTTGCTGTGTAAGGGATAATAATGATATATTTTATCTTGTTGTGTTAACAATACCAGTGATATATTTTATCTTGTTGTGTTAGGGATACTAATGATATATTTTACCTTGTTGTGTTAGGAATACTAGTGATATATTTTATCTTGTTGTGTTAGGGATACTAATGATATATTTTATATTGTTGTGTTAGGGATACTAATGATAAATTTTATCATGTTGTGTTAGGAATACTAGAGATATATTTTATCTTTTTGTGTTAGGGATTCTAATGATATATTATATCATGTTGTGTTAGGAATACTAGTGATATATTTTATATTGTTGTGTTAGGGATACTAATGATATATTTTATATTATTGTGTTAGGGATCTAAATAATATATTTTATCTTGTTGTGTTAGAGTTACTAGTGATATATTTTATCTTGTTGTGTTAGGGATAATAATGATATATTTTATCTTGTTGTGTTAGGGATACTAGTGATATATTTTATCTTGTTGTGTTAGGGATACTAATGATATATTTTTTCCTTGTTGTGTTAGGGATACTAATGATATATTTTATCTTGTTGTGTTAGGGATACTAGTGATATATTTTATCTTGTTGTGTTAGGGATTCGAATGATATATTATATCATGTTGTGTTAGGAATACTGGTGATATATTTTATCTTGTTGTGTTAAGGATACTAATGATAAATTTTATCATGTTGTGTTAGGAATACTAGTGATATATTTTATCTTTTTGTGTTAGGAATTCTAATGATATATTATATCATGTTGTGTTAGGAATACTAGTGATATATTTTATATTGTTGTGTTAGGGATACTAATGATATATTTTATATTATTGTGTTAGGGATCCAAATAATATATTTTATCTTGTTGTGTTAAAGTTACTAGTGATATATTTTATCTTGTTGTGTTAGGGATACTAGTGATATATTTTATCTTGTTGTGTTAGGGATACTAATGATATATTTAATCTTGTTGTGTTCGGGATACTAATGATATATTTTATCTTGTTGTGTTAGGGATACTAGTGATATATTTTATCTTGTTGTGTTAGGGATACTAATGATATATTTTATCTTGTTGTGTTAGGGATACTAATGATATATTTTATCTTGTTGTGTTAGGGATAATAGTGATATATTTTATCTTATTGTGTTAGGGATACTAATGATATATATTATCTTGTTGTGTTAGGGATACTAATGATCCATTTTATCTTGTTGTGTTAGGGATGCTAATGATATATTTTATCTTCTTGTGTTTGGGATACTAATGATGTATTTTATCTTGTTGTGTTAGGGATACTAATGATATATTTTATATTATTGTGATAGGGATACAAATAATATATTTTATCTTGTTGTGTTAGAAGTACTAGTGATATATTTTATCTTGTTGTGTTCGGGATACTAATGATATATTTTATATTGTTGTGTTAAGAATACTAGTGATATATTTTATCTTGTTATGTTAGGGATACTAATGATATATTATATCATGTTGTGTTAGGAATACTAGTGATATATTTTATATTGTTGTGTTAGGGATACTAATGATATATTTTATTTTATTGTGTTAGGGACACTAATGATATATTTTATATTGTTGTGTTAGGGATACTAGTGATATATTTTATATTGTTGTGTTAAAGATACTAGTAATATATTTTATATTGTTGTGTCAGGCATACTAGTGATATAATTAATACTGTAGTGTTAGGGATACAAGTGATATATTTTATATTGTTGTGTTAGGGATACTAGTGATATATTTTACCTTGTTGTGTTAGGGATACTAATGATATATTTTACCTTCTTGTGTGAGGAATACTAGTGATATATTTGATCTTGCTGTGTTAGGGATACTAAAGATATATTTTATCTTGTTGTGTTAGGAACACTAGTGATATATTTTACATTGTTGTGTTAGGGATACTAATGATATATTTTATCTTCTTGTGTTAGGAAAACTAGTGATATATTTTATTTTCTTGTGTTAGGAATACTAGTGATATATTTTATCTTATTTTGTTAGGGATACTAATGATATATTTTACCTTCTTGTGTGAGGAATACTAGTGATATATTTTATCTTGTTGTGTTAAGGATACTAATGATATATTTTATCTTGTTGTGTTAGAGATACTAAAGATATATTTTATCTTGTTGTATTAGGAACACTAGTGATATATTTTACATTGCTGTGTTAGGGATACTAATGATATATTTTATCTTGTTGTGTTAGGAACACTAGTGATATATTTTATTTCGTTGTGTTAGGAAAACTAGTGATATATTTTATCTTGTTGTGTTAAGGATACTAATGATATATTTTATCTTGTTGTGTGAGGAATACTAGAGATATATTTTATCTTGTTGTGTTAGGGATACTAATGGTATATTTTATCTTGTTGTGTTGGGCACAGTGATATATTTTATCTTGTTGTGTGAGGGATACTAGTGATATATTTTATCTTGTTCTGTTAGGGATAATAATAATATATTTTATCTTGTTGTGTTAGGGAAACTAGTGATATATTTTTTCTTGTTGTGTCAGGAATACTAATGATATATTTTATCTTGTTGTGTTAGGGATACTAATGATATATTTTATCTTGTTGTGTTAGGGAAACTAGTGATATATTTTATCTTGTTGTGTCAGGAATACTAATGATATATTTTATCTTGTTGCGTTATGGATTCTAGAGATATATTTTATCTTGTTGTGTTAGGGATACTAATGGTATATTTTATCTTGTTGTGTTGGGCACAGTGATATATTTTAACTTGTTGTGTGAGGGATACTAGTGATATATTTTATCTTGTTGTGTTAGGGATACTAATGGTATATTTTATCTTGTTGTGTTGGGCACAGTGATATATTTTATCTTGTTGTGTGAGGGATACTAGTGATATAATTTATCTTGTTCTGTTAGGGATAATAATAATATATTTTATCTTGTTGTGTTAGGGAAACTAGTGATATATTTTATCTTGTTGTGTCAGGAATACTAATGATATATTTTATCTTGTTGTGTTAGGGATACTAATGATATATTTTATCTTGTTGTGTTAGGGATACTAGTGATATATTTTATCTTGTTGTGTTAGGGATACTAGTGATATATTTTATCTTGTTGTGTTAGGGATACTAATGATATATTTTATCTTGTTGTGTTAGGGATGCTAATGATATATTTTATTTTGTTGAGTTAGAGATACTAATGATATATTTTATCTTCTTGTGTTAGGGATCTAAATAATATATTTTATCTTGTTGTGTCAGAGTTACTAGTGAAATATTTTATCTTGTTGTGTCAGAGTTACTAGTGAAATATTTTATCTTGTTGTGTTAGGGATAATAATGATATATTTTATATTGTTGTGTTAGGGATACTAGTGATATATTTTATCTTGTTGTGTTAGGGATACTAATGATATATTTTATCTTGTTGTGTTTGAGATACTAGTGATATATTTTATCTTGTTGTGTTAGGGATACTAATGATATATTTTATCTTGTTGTGTTAGGGATGCTAATGATATATTTTATTTTGTTGTGTTAGGGATACTAATGATATATTTTATCTTCTTGTGTTAGGGATACTAATGCTATATTTTATCTTGTTGTGTTAGGGATACTAATGATATATTTTATCTTGCTGTGTTAGGGATAATAATGATATATTTTATCTTGTTGTGTTAACAATACCAGTGATATATTTTATCTTGTTGTGTTAGGGATACTAGTGATATATTTTATCTTGTTGTGTTAGGGATTCTAATGATATATTATATCATGTTGTGTTAGGAATACTAGTGATATATTTTATATTGTTGTGTTAGGGATACTAATGATATATTTTATATTATTGTGTTAGGGATCCAAATAATATATTTTATCTTGTTGTGTTAGAGTTACTAGTGATATATTTTATCTTGTTGTGTTAGGGATAATAATGATATATTTTATCTTGTTGTGTTAGGGATACTAGTGATATATTTTATCTTGTTGTGTTAGGGATACTAATGATATATTTTATCTTGTTGTGTTAGGGATACTAATGATATATTTTATCTTGTTGTGTTAGGGATACTAGTGATATATTTTATCTTGTTGTGTTAGGGATTCTAATGATATATTATATCATGTTGTGTTAGGAATACTAGTGATATATTTTATCTTGTTGTGTTAAGGATACTAATGATAAATTTTATCATGTTGTGTTAGGAATACTAGTGATATATTTTATCTTTTTGTGTTAGGGATACTAATGATATATTATATCTTGTTGTGTTAGGAATACTAGTGATATATTTTATATTGTTGTGTTAGGGATACTAATGATATATTTTATATTATTGTGTTAGGGATCCAAATAATATATTTTATCTTGTTGTGTTAGAGTTACTAGTGATATATTTTATCTTGTTGTGTTAGGGATACTAATGATATATTTTATCTTGTTGTATTAGGAACACTAGTGATATATTTTACATTGCTGTGTTAGGGATACTAATGAGATATTTTATATTGTTGTGTTAGGGATACTAGTAATATATTTTATATTGTTGTGTTAGGCATACTAGTGATATTTTTATATTCTTGTGGGCGTGCGACTCGTAATCCGAGGGTCGCGGGTTCGGGCCCGAGTCGCGCTAAACATGCTCGCCCTCCCAGCCGTTGGGGCGTATAATGTGACGGTCAATCCCAATATTCGTTGGTCAAAGAGTAGCCCAAGAGTTGGCGGTGGGTGGTGATGACTTGCTGCCTTCCCTCTAGTCTTACACTGCTAAATTAGGGACGGCTAGCACAGATAGCCCTCGAGTAGCTTTGTGCGAAATTCCAAAAAACAAACAAACAAACATATTCTTGTGTTAGGGATACTAATGATATATTTTATTTTGTTGTGTTCAGAATAATAGTGATATATTTTATCTTGTTGTGTCAGGGATACAAGTGATATATTTTATATTGTTGTGTTAGGATACTAGTGATATATTTTATCTTGCTGTGTTAGGGATACTAATAATATATTTTATCTTGTTGTGTTAGGGATACTAGTGATATATTTTATATTGTTGTGTTAGGGATACTAGGGATATATTTTATCTTCTTGTGTGAGGGATACTAGTAATAGATTTTATCTTGTTCTGTTAGGGATACTAATGATATATTTTATCTTGTTGTGTTCAGGATACTATTGATATATTTTATATTGTTGT
Source organism: Tachypleus tridentatus (assembly GCF_004210375.1). Classification (NCBI taxonomy): domain Eukaryota; kingdom Metazoa; phylum Arthropoda; class Merostomata; order Xiphosura; family Limulidae; genus Tachypleus; species Tachypleus tridentatus. Next base: position 47,359,088 of record NW_027467782.1, on the reverse strand, counting down.
GTTAGGGATACTAATGATATATTTTATATTCTTGTGTTAGGGATACTAGTGATATATTTTAACTTGTGTTATGGATACTAATGATATATTTTATCTTCTGGTGTTAGGGATACTAATGATAAATTTTATCATGTTGTGTTAGGAATACTAGAGATATATTTTATCTTTTTGTGTTAGGGATTCTAATGATATATTTTATATTATTGTGTTAGGGATCCAAATAATATATTTTATCTTGTTGTGTTAGAGTTACTAGTGATATATTTTATCTTGTTGTGTTAGGGATACTAATGATATATTTTATCTTGTTGTATTAGGGATACAAGTGATATATTTTATCTTGTTGTGTCAGGAATACAAATGATATATTTTATCTTGTTGTTTTAGGGATACTAGTGATATATTTTATCTTGTTGTGTTAGGGATACTAATGATATATTTTATCTTGTTGTGTTAGGGATACTAGTGATATATTTTATCTTGTTGTGTCAGGAATACAAATGATATATTTTATCTTGTTGTGTTAGGGATACTAGTGATATATTTTATCTTGTTGTGTTAGGAATAAAAATGATATATTTTATCTTGTTGTGTTAGGGATACTAGTGATATATTTTATCTTGTTGTGTTAGGGATACTAATGATATATTTTATCTTGTTGTGTTAGGCATACTAGTGATATATGTTATCTTGTTCTGTTGAGAATACCAGTGATATATTTTATATTGTTGTGTTAGGGATACTAATGATATATTTTACTTGTTGTGTTAGGGATACTAATAATATATTTTATCTTGTTGTGTTAGGGATACTAGTGATATATTTTATATTCTTGTGTTAGGATACCAGTGATATATTTTATCTTGTTGTGTTAGGGATACCAATGATATATTTTATCTTGTTGTGTTAGGGATACTAATGATATATTTTATCTTGTTGTGTTAGGAACACTAGTGATATATTTTATCTTGTTGTGTTAGGGATACCAATGATATATTTTATCTTGTTGTGTTAGGGATACCAGTGATATATTTTATATTGTTGTGTTAGGGATACTAGTGATATATTTTATCTTGTTGTGTTAGGGATACCAGTGATATATTTTATCTTGTTGTGTTAGGGATACCAGTGATATATTTTATCTTGTTGTGTTAGGAACACTAGTGATATATTTGATATTCTTGTGTTAGGGATACTAATGATATATTTTATCTTGTTGTGTTGGACACAGTGATATATTTTATCTTGTTGTGTTAGGGATACTAGTGATATATTTTATCTTGTTGTGTTAGGGATACTAATGATATATTTTATCTTGTTGTGTTAGGGATACCAGTGATATATTTTATCTTGTTGTGTTAGGAATAAAAATGATATATTTTATCTTGTTGTGTTAGGGATACTAGTGATATATTTTATCTTGTTGTGTTAGGGATACCAATGATATATTTTATCTTGTTGTGTTAGGCATACAAGTGATATATTTTATATTTCTTGTGTTAGGATACTAGTGATATATTTTATTTTGTTCTGTTGAGAATACCAGTGATATATTTTATATTGTTCTGTTAGGGATACTAATGATATATTTTACATTGTTGTGTTAGGGATACTAATGATATATTTTATATCGTTGTGTTAGGGATACTAGTGATATATTTTATATTCTTGTGTTAGGTATACTAGTGATATATTTTATCTTGTTGTGTTAGGAATACTAGTGATATATTTTATCTTGTTGTGTTAGGGATACTAATGATATATTTTATCTTGTTGTGTTAGGAATACTAGTGATATATTTTATCTTGTTGTGTTAAGGATACTAATGATATATTTTATATTGTTGTGTTAGGGATACTAATGATATATTTTATCTTGTTGTGTTAGGGATACTAGTGATATATTTTATCTTGTTGTGTTAGGGACACTAATGATATATTTTATCTTGTTGTGTTAGGGATACTAGTGATATATTTTATATTCTTGTGTTAGGTATACTAGTGATATATTTTATCTTGTTGTGTTAGGAATACTAGTGATATATTTTATCTTGTTGTGTTAGGGATACTAATGATATATTTTATCTTGTTGTGTTAGGAATACTAGTGATATATTTTATCTTGTTGTGTTAGGATACTAATGATATATTTTATATTGTTGTGTTAGGGATACTAGTGATATATTTTATCTTGTTCTGTTAGGGATAGTAGTGATATATTTTATCTTGTTGTGTTAGGGATACTAATGATATATTTTATCTTGTTGTGTTAGGGATACCAGTGATATATTTTATCTTGTTGTGTTAGAATACCAGTGATATATTTTATGTTGTTGTGTTAGGGATACAAGTGATATATTTTATCTTGTTGTGTTAAAGATCTAATGATATATTTTATCTTGTTGTGTTAGGAATACAAGTGATATATTTTATCTTCTTGTGTTAGGGATACTATTGATATATTTTATATTGTTGTGTTAGGGATACTAATGATATATTTTATCTTGTTGTGTTAGGGATACTAATGATATATTTTATTTTGTTGTGTTAGGGATACTAATGATATATTTTATCTTGTTGTGTTAGGGATACTAATGATATATTTTATCTTGTTGTGTTAGGGATACTAATGATATATTTTATCTTCTTGTGTTAGGGATACTAATGATATATTTTATCTTGTTGTGTAGGGATACTAATGATATATTTTATCTTGCTGTGTAAGTTATAATAATGATATATTTTATCTTGTTGTGTTAACAATACCAGTGATATATTTTATCTTGTTGTGTTAGGATACTAATGATATATTTTATCTTGTTGTGTTAGGAATACTAGTGATATATTTTATCTTGTTGTGTTAGGGATACTAATGATATATTTTATATTGTTGTGTTAGGGATACTAATGATAAATTTTATCATGTTGTGTTAGGAATACTAGAGATATATTTTATCTTTTTGTGTTAGGGATTCTAATGATATATTATATCATGTTGTGTTAGGAATACTAGTGATATATTTTATATTGTTGTGTTAGGGATACTAATGATATATTTTATATTATTGTGTTAGGATCTAAATAATATATTTTATCTTGTTGTGTTAGAGTTACTAGTGATATATTTTATCTTGTTGTGTTAGGGATAATAATGATATATTTTATCTTGTTGTGTTAGGGATACTAGTGATATATTTTATCTTGTTGTGTTAGGGATACTAATGATATATTTTATCTTGTTGTGTTAGGGATACTAATGATATATTTTATCTTGTTGTGTTAGGATACTAGTGATATATTTTATCTTGTTGTGTTAGGGATCTGAATGATATATTTTATCATGTTGTGTTAGGAATACTAGTGATATATTTTATCTTGTTGTGTTAAGGATACCAATGATATATTTTATCATGTTGTGTTAGGAATACTAGTGATATATTTTATCTTTTTGTGTTAGGGATTCTAATGATATATTATATCTTGTTGTGTTAGGAATACTAGTGATATATTTTATATTGTTGTGTTAGGGATACTAATGATATATTTTATATTATTGTGTTAGGGATCCAAATAATATATTTTATCTTGTTGTGTTAAAGTTACTAGTGATATATTTTATCTTGTTGTGTTAGGGATACTAGTGATATATTTTATCTTGTTGTGTTAGGGATACTAATGATATATTTTATCTTGTTGTGTTAGGGATACTAATGATATATTTTATCTTGTTGTGTTAGGGATACTAGTGATATATTTTATCTTGTTGTGTTAGGGATACTAATGATATATTTTATCTTGTTGTGTTAGGGATACTAATGATATATTTTATCTTGTTGTGTTAGGGATAATAGTGATATATTTTATCTTGTTGTGTTAGGGATACTAATGATATATTTTATCTTGTTGTGTTAGGGATACTAATGATCCATTTTATCTTGTTGTGTTAGGGATACTAATGATATATTTTATCTTCTTGTGTTTGGGATACTAATGATATATTTTATCTTGTTGTGTTAGGGATACTAATGATATATTTTATATTGTTGTGTTAGGGATACAAATAATATATTTTATCTTGTTGTGTTAGAAGTACTAGTGATATATTTTATCTTGTTGTGTTCGGGATACTAATGATATATTTTATATTGTTGTGTTAAGAATACTAGTGATATATTTTATCTTGTTATGTTAGGGATACTAATGATATATTATATCATGTTGTGTTAGGAATACTAGTGATATATTTTATATTGTTGTGTTAGGGATACTAATGATATATTTTATATTATTGTGTTAGGGACACTAATGATATATTTTATATTGTTGTGTTAGGGATACTAGTGATATATTTTATATTGTTGTGTTAGGGATACTAGTAATATATTTTATATTGTTGTGTCAGGCATACTAGTGATATAATTAATACTGTTGTGTTAGGGATACAAGTGATATATTTTATATTGTTGTGTTAGGGATACTAGTGATATATTTGATCTTGTTGTGTTAGGGATACTAGTGATATATTTTATCCTGTTGTGTTAGGGATACTAATGATATATTTTATCTTGCTGTGTTAGGATACTAAAGATATATTTTATCTTGTTGTGTTAGGAACACTAGTGATATATTTTACATTTTGTGTTAGGGATACTAATGATATATTTTATCTTGTTGTGTTAGGAAAACTAGTGATATATTTTATCTTGTTGTGTTAGGGATACTAATGATATATTTTATCTTGTTGTGTTAGGAATACTAGTGATATATTTTATCTTGTTGTGTTAGGATACTAATGATATATTTTATCTTGTTGTGTTAGAGATACTAAAGATATATTTTATCTTGTTGTGTTAGGAACACTAGTGATATATTTTACATTGCTGTGTTAGGGATACTAATGATATATTTTATCTTGTTGTGTTAGGGATACTAGTGATATATTTTATCTTGTTGTGTTAGGGATACTAATGATATATTTTATCTTGTTGTGTTAGGGATACTAGTGATATATTTTATCTTGTTGTGTTAGGGATACCAGTGATATATTTTATCTTGTTGTGTTAGGGATACTAATGATATATTTTATCTTGTTGTGTTAAAGATCTAATGATATATTTTATCTTGTTGTGTTAGGAATACTAGTGATATATTTTATCTTGTTGTGTTAAGGATACTATTGATATATTTTATATTGTTGTGTTAGGGATACTAATGATATATTTTATCTTGTTGTGTTAGGGATACTAGTGATATATTTTATCTTGTTGTGTTAGGGATACTAATGATATATTTTATCTTGTTGTGTTAGGGATACTAGTGATATATTTTATCTTGTTGTGTTAGGGATACTAATGATATATTTTATCTTGTTGTGTTAGGGATACTAATGATATATTTTATCTTGTTGTGTTAGAGATACTAATGATATATTTTATCTTCTTGTGTTAGGGATACTAATGCTATATTTTATCTTGTTGTGTTAGGGATACTAATGATATATTTTATCTTGCTGTGTTAGGGATAATAATGATATATTTTATCTTGTTGTGTTAACAATACCAGTGATATATTTTATCTTGTTGTGTTAGGGATACTGATGATATATTTTACCTTGTTGTGTTAGGAATACTAGTGATATATTTTATCTTCTTGTGTTAGGATACTAATGATATATTTTATCTTGTTGTGTTAGGGATACTAATGATATATTTTATCATGTTGTGTTAGGAATACTAGAGATATATTTTATCTTTTGTGTTAGGGATACTAATGATATATTATATCATGTTGTGTTAGGAATACTAGTGATATATTTTATATTGTTGTGTTAGGATACTAATGATATATTTTATATTATTGTGTTAGGATCTAAATAATATATTTTATCTTGTTGTGTTAGAGTTACTAGTGATATATTTTATCTTGTTGTGTTAGGGATAATAATGATATATTTTATCTTGTTGTGTTAGGGATACTAGTGATATATTTTATCTTGTTGTGTTAGGGATACTAATGATATATTTTTTCCTTGTTGTGTTAGGGATACTAATGATATATTTTATCTTGTTGTGTTAGGGATACTAGTGATATATTTTATCTTGTTGTGTTAGGGATTCGAATGATATATTATATCATGTTGTGTTAGGAATACTAGTGATATATTTTATCTTGTTGTGTTAAGGATACTAATGATAAATTTTATCATGTTGTGTTAGGAATACTAGTGATATATTTTATCTTTTTGTGTTAGGAATTCTAATGATATATTATATCATGTTGTGTTAGGAATACTAGTGATATATTTTATATTGTTGTGTTAGGGATACTAATGATATATTTTATATTATTGTGTTAGGGATCCAAATAATATATTTTATCTTGTTGTGTTAAAGTTACTAGTGATATATTTTATCTTGTTGTGTTAGGGATACTAGTGATATATTTTATCTTGTTGTGTTAGGGATACCAATGATATATTTTATCTTGTTGTGTTAGGGATACTAATGATATATTTTATCTTGTTGTGTTAGGGATACTAGTGATATATTTTATCTTGTTGTGTTAGGGATACTAATGATATATTTTATCTTGTTGTGTTAGGGATACTAATGATATATTTTATCTTGTTGTGTTAGGGATAATAGTGATATATTTTATCTTGTTGTGTTAGGGATACTAATGATATATTTTATCTTGTTGTGTTAGGGATACTAATGATCCATTTTATCTTGTTGTGTTAGGGATACTAATGATATATTTTATCTTGTTGTGTTAGGGATACTAATGATATATTTTATCTTGTTGTGTTAGGGATACTAATGATATATTTTATATTATTGTGTTAGGGATACAAATAATATATTTTATCTTGTTGTGTTAGAAGTACTAGTGATATATTTTATCTTGTTGTGTTAGGGATACTAATGATATATTTTATATTGTTGTGTTAAGAATACTAGTGATATATTTTATCTTGTTATGTTAGGGATACTAATGATATATTATATCATGTTGTGTTAGGAATACTAGTGATATATTTTATATTGTTGTGTTAGGGATACTAATGATATATTTTATTTTATTGTGTTAGGGACACTAATGATATATTTTATATTGTTGTGTTAGGGATACTAGTGATATATTTTATATTGTTGTGTTAGGGATACTAGTAATATATTTTATATTGTTGTGTCAGGCATACTAGTGATATAATTAATACTGTTGTGTTAGGGATACAAGTGATATATTTTATATTGTTGTGTTAGGGATACTAGTGATATATTTTATCTTGTTGTGTTAGGGATACCAATGATATATTTTATCTTCTTGTGTTAGGAATACTAGTGATATATTTTATCTTGCTGTGTTAGGGATACCAATGATATATTTTATCTTGTTGTGTTAGGAACACTAGTGATATATTTTACATTGTTGTGTTAGGGATACTAATGATATATTTTATCTTCTTGTGTTAGGAAAACTAGTGATATATTTTATTTTCTTGTGTTAGGAATACTAGTGATATATTTTATCTTATTTTGTTAGGGATACTAATGATATATTTTACCTTCTTGTGTGAGGAATACTAGTGATATATTTTATCTTGTTGTGTTAAGGATACTAATGATATATTTTATCTTGTTGTGTTAGAGATACTAAAGATATATTTTATCTTGTTGTGTTAGGAACACTAGTGATATATTTTACATTGCTGTGTTAGGGATACTAATGATATATTTTATCTTGTTGTGTTAGGAACACTAGTGATATATTTTATTTCGTTGTGTTAGGAATAACTAGTGATATATTTTATCTTGTTGTGTTAAGGATACTAATGATATATTTTATCTTGTTGTGTTAGGAATACTAGAGATATATTTTACCTTGTTGTGTTAGGGATACTAATGATATATTTTATCTTGTTGTGTTGGGCACAGTGATATATTTTATCTTGTTGTGTGAGGGATACTAGTGATATATTTTATCTTGTTGTGTTAGGGATAATAATGATATATTTTATCTTGTTGTGTTAGGAAACCAGTGATATATTTTTTCTTGTTGTGTCAGGAATACTAATGATATATTTTATCTTGTTGTGTTAGGGATACTAATGATATATTTTATCTTGTTGTGTTAGGGAAACTAGTGATATATTTTATCTTGTTGTGTCAGGAATACTAATGATATATTTTATCTTGTTGTGTTATGGATACTAGTGATATATTTTATCTTGTTGTGTTAGGGATACTAATGATATATTTTATCTTGTTGTGTTAGGGATACAGTGATATATTTTAACTTGTTGTGTGAGGGATACTAGTGATATATTTTATCTTGTTGTGTTAGGGATACTAATGGTATATTTTATCTTGTTGTGTTGGGCACAGTGATATATTTTATCTTGTTGTGTGAGGGATACTAGTGATATAATTTTATCTTGTTGTGTTAGGGATAATAATGATATATTTTATCTTGTTGTGTTAGGGAAACTAGTGATATATTTTATCTTGTTGTGTCAGGAATACTAATGATATATTTTATCTTGTTGTGTTAGGGATACTAATGATATATTTTATCTTGTTGTGTTAGGGATACTAGTGATATATTTTATCTTGTTGTGTTAGGGATACTAGTGATATATTTTATCTTGTTGTGTTAGGGATATTAATGATATATTTTATCTTGTTGTGTTAGGGATGCTAATGATATATTTTATTTTGTTGTGTTAGAGATACTAATGATATATTTTATCTTCTTGTGTTAGGATCCAAATAATATATTTTATCTTGTTGTGTTAGAGATACTAGTGATATATTTTATCTTGTTGTGTTAGAGATACTAGTGATATATTTTATCTTGTTGTGTTAGGATAATAATGATATATTTTATATTGTTGTGTTAGGGATACTAGTGATATATTTTATCTTGTTGTGTTAGGGATACCAATGATATATTTTATCTTGTTGTGTTAGAGATACTAGTGATATATTTTATCTTGTTGTGTTAGGGATACTAATGATATATTTTATCTTGTTGTGTTAGGGATACTAATGATATATTTTATCTTGTTGTGTTAGGGATACTAATGATATATTTTATCTTCTTGTGTTAGGGATACTAATGCTATATTTTATCTTGTTGTGTTAGGGATACTAATGATATATTTTATCTTGCTGTGTTAGGGATAATAATGATATATTTTATCTTGTTGTGTTAACAATACCAGTGATATATTTTATCTTGTTGTGTTAGGGATACTAGTGATATATTTTATCTTGTTGTGTTAGGGATACTAATGATATATTATATCATGTTGTGTTAGGAATACTAGTGATATATTTTATATTGTTGTGTTAGGGATACTAATGATATATTTTATATTATTGTGTTAGGGATCCAAATAATATATTTTATCTTGTTGTGTTAGAGATACTAGTGATATATTTTATCTTGTTGTGTTAGGGATAATAATGATATATTTTATCTTGTTGTGTTAGGGATACTAGTGATATATTTTATCTTGTTGTGTTAGGGATACTAATGATATATTTTATCTTGTTGTGTTAGGGATACTAATGATATATTTTATCTTGTTGTGTTAGGGATACTAGTGATATATTTTATCTTGTTGTGTTAGGGATTCTAATGATATATTATATCATGTTGTGCTAGGAATACTAGTGATATATTTTATCTTGTTGTGTTAAGGATACTAATGATAAATTTTATCATGTTGTGTTAGGAATACTAGTGATATATTTTATCTTTTGTGTTAGGGATTCTAATGATATATTATATCATGTTGTGTTAGGAATACTAGTGATATATTTTATATTGTTGTGTTAGGGATACTAATGATATATTTTATATTATTGTGTTAGGGATCCAAATAATATATTTTATCTTGTTGTGATAGGGATACAAATAATATATTTTATCTTGTTGTGTTAGGAACACTAGTGATATATTTTATTTCGTTGTGTTAGGAAAACTAGTGATATGTTTTATCTTGTTGTGTTAAGGATACTAGTGATATATTTTATCTTGTTGTGTTAGGGATACTAATGATATATTTTATCTTGTTGTATTAGGAACACTAGTGATATATTTTACATTGCTGTGTTAGGGATACTAATGAGATATTTTATATTGTTGTGTTAGGGATACTAGTAATATATTTTATATTGTTGTGTTAGGCATACTAGTGATATTTTTATATTCTTGTGGGCGTGCGACTCGTAATCCGAGGGTCGCGGGTTCGGGCCCGAGTCGCGCTAAACATGCTCGCCCTCCCAGCCGTTGGGGCGTATAATGTGACGGTCAATCCCAATATTCGTTGGTCAAAGAGTAGCCCAAGAGTTGGCGGTGGGTGGTGATGACTTGCTGCCTTCCCTCTAGTCTTACACTGCTAAATTAGGGACGGCTAGCACAGATAGCCCTCGAGTAGCTTTGTGCGAAATTCCAAAAAACAAACAAACAAACATATTCTTGTGTTAGGGATACTAATGATATATTTTATTTTGTTGTGTTCAGAATAATAGTGATATATTTTATCTTGTTGTGTCAGGGATACAAGTGATATATTTTATATTGTTGTGTTAGGGATACTAGTGATATATTTTATCTTGCTGTGTTAGGGATACTAATAATATATTTTATCTTGTTGTGTTAGGGATACTAGTGATATATTTTATATTGTTGTGTTAGGGATACTAGGGATATATTTTATCTTCTTGTGTGAGGGATACTAGTAATAGATTTTATCTTGTTCTGTTAGGGATACTAATGATATATTTTATCTTGTTGTGTTCAGGATACTATTGATATATTTTATATTGTTGTGTTAGGGATACTAATGATATATTTTATATTCTTGTGTTAGGGATACTAGTGATATATTTTAACTTGTGTTATGGATACTAATGATATATTTTATCTTCTGGTGTTAGGGATACTAATGATAAATTTTATCATGTTGTGTTAGGAATACTAGAGATATATTTTATCTTTTTGTGTTAGGGATTCTAATGATATATTATATCATGTTGTGTTAGGAATACTAGTGATATATTTTATATTGTTGTGTTAGGGATACTAATGATATATTTTATATTATTGTGTTAGGATCTAAATAATATATTTTATCTTGTTGTGTTAGAGTTACTAGTGATATATTTTATCTTGTTGTCTTAGGGATAATAATGATATATTTTATCTTGTTGTGTTAGGGATACTAGTGATATATTTTATCTTGTTGTGTTAGGGATACTAATGATATATTTTATCTTGTTGTGTTAGGGATACTAATGATATATTTTATCTTGTTGTGTTAGGGATACTAGTGATATATTTTATCTTGTTGTGTTAGGGATTCTAATGATATATTATATCATGTTGTGTTAGGAATACTAGTGATATATTTTATCTTGTTGTGTTAGGGATACTAATGATATATTTTATCTTGTTGTGTTAGGATACTAGTGATATATTTTATCTTTTGTGTTAGGGATACTAATGATATATTTTATCTTGTTGTGTTAGGAATACTAGTGATATATTTTATATTGTTGTGTTAGGGATACTAATGATATATTTTATATTATTGTGTTAAGGATCCAAATAATATATTTTATCTTGTTGTGTTAAAGTTACCAGTGATATATTTTATCTTGTTGTGTTAGGGATACTAATGATATATTTTACCTTGTTGTGTTCGGAATACTAGTGATATATTTTATCTTGTTGTGTTAGGATACCAATGATATATTTTATATTGTTGTGTTAGGGATACCAATGATAAATTTTATCATGTTGTGTTAGGAATACTAGAGATATATTTTATCTTTTTGTGTTAGGGATTCTAATGATATATTATATCATGTTGTGTTAGGAATACTAGTGATATATTTTATATTGTTGTGTTAGGGATACTAATGATATATTTTATATTATTGTGTTAGGGATCTAAATAATATATTTTATCTTGTTGTGTTAGAGTTACTAGTGATATATTTTATCTTGTTGTGTTAGGGATAATAATGATATATTTTATCTTGTTGTGTTAGGGATACTAGTGATATATTTTATCTTGTTGTGTTAGGGATACTAATGATATATTTTATCTTGTTGTGTTAGGGATACTAATGATATATTTTATCTTGTTGTGTTAGGGATACTAGTGATATATTTTATCTTGTTGTGTTAGGGATTCGAATGATATATTATATCATGTTGTGTTAGGAATACTAGTGATATATTTTATCTTGTTGTGTTAAGGATACCAATGATAAATTTTATCATGTTGTGTTAGGAATACTAGTGATATATTTTATCTTTTGTGTTAGGAATTCTAATGATATATTATATCATGTTGTGTTAGGAATACTAGTGATATATTTTATATTGTTGTGTTAGGGATACTAATGATATATTTTATATTATTGTGTTAGGGATCCAAATAATATATTTTATCTTGTTGTGTTAAAGTTACTAGTGATATATTTTATCTTGTTGTGTTAGGGATACTAGTGATATATTTTATCTTGTTGTGTTAGGGATACTAATGATATATTTTATCTTGTTGTGTTCGGGATACCAATGATATATTTTATCTTGTTGTGTTAGGGATACTAGTGATATATTTTATCTTGTTGTGTTAGGGATACTAATGATATATTTTATCTTGTTGTGTTAGGGATACTAATGATATATTTTATCTTGTTGTGTTAGGGATAATAGTGATATATTTTATCTTATTGTGTTAGGGATACTAATGATATATATTATATCTTGTTGTGTTAGGGATACTAATGATCCATTTTATCTTGTTGTGTTAGGGATGCTAATGATATATTTTATCTTCTTGTGTTTGGGATACTAATGATATATTTTATCTTGTTGTGTTAGGGATACTAATGATATATTTTATATTATTGTGTTAGGGATACAAATAATATATTTTATCTTGTTGTGTTAGAAGTACTAGTGATATATTTTATCTTGTTGTGTTCGGGATACTAATGATATATTTTATATTGTTGTGTTAAGAATACTAGTGATATATTTTATCTTGTTGTGTTAGGGATACTAATGATATATTATATCATGTTGTGTTAGGAATACTAGTGATATATTTTATATTGTTGTGTTAGGGATACTAATGATATATTTTATTTTTTATTGTGTTAGGGACACTAATGATATATTTTATATTGTTGTGTTAGGGATACTAGTGATATATTTTATATTGTTGTGTTAAAGATACTAGTAATATATTTTTATATTGTTGTGTCAGGCATACTAGTGATATAATTAATACTGTTGTGTTAGGGATACAAGTGATATATTTTATATTGTTGTGTTAGGGATACTAGTGATATATTTTATCTTGTTGTGTTAGGGATACTAATGATATATTTTATCTTCTTGTGTGAGGAATACTAGTGATATATTTGATCTTGCTGTGTTAGGGATACTAAAGATATATTTTATCTTGTTGTGTTAGGAACACTAGTGATATATTTTACATTGTTGTGTTAGGGATACTAATGATATATTTTATCTTCTTGTGTTAGGAAAACTAGTGATATATTTTATTTTCTTGTGTTAGGAATACTAGTGATATATTTTATCTTATTTTGTTAGGATACTAATGATATATTTTACCTTCTTGTGTTAGGAATACTAGTGATATATTTTATCTTGTTGTGTTAAGGATACTAATGATATATTTTATCTTGTTGTGTTAGAGATACTAAAGATATATTTTATCTTGTTGTATTAGGAACACTAGTGATATATTTTACATTGCTTGTGTTAGGGATACTAATGATATATTTTATCTTGTTGTGTTAGGAACACTAGTGATATATTTTATTTCGTTGTGTTAGGAAAACTAGTGATATATTTTATCTTGTTGTGTTAAGGATACTAATGATATATTTTATCTTGTTGTGTTAGGAATACTAGAGATATATTTTATCTTGTTGTGTTAGGGATACTAATGGTATATTTTATCTTGTTGTGTTGGGCACAGTGATATATTTTATCTTGTTGTGTGAGGGATACTAGTGATATATTTTATCTTGTTCTGTTAGGGATACTAATGATATATTTTATCTTGTTGTGTTAGGGATACTAGTGATATATTTTATCTTGTTGTGTTAGGAATACTAATGATATATTTTATCTTGTTGTGTTAGGGATACTAATGATATATTTTATCTTGTTGTGTTAGGGAAACCAGTGATATATTTTATCTTGTTGTGTTAGGAATACTAATGATATATTTTATCTTGTTGTGTTATGGATACTAGAGATATATTTTATCTTGTTGTGTTAGGGATACTAATGGTATATTTTATCTTGTTGTGTTGGGCACAGTGATATATTTTATCTTGTTGTGTGAGGGATACTAGTGATATATTTTATCTTGTTGTGTTAGGGATACTAATGGTATATTTTATCTTGTTGTGTTGGGCACAGTGATATATTTTATCTTGTTGTGTGAGGGATACTAGTGATATATTTTATCTTGTTGTGTTAGGGATAATAATAATATATTTTATCTTGTTGTGTTAGGAAACTAGTGATATATTTTATCTTGTTGTGTTAGGATACTAATGATATATTTTATCTTGTTGTGTTAGGATACTAATGATATATTTTATCTTGTTGTGTTAGGGATACTAGTGATATATTTTATCTTGTTGTGTTAGGGATACTAGTGATATATTTTATCTTGTTGTGTTAGGGATATTAATGATATATTTTATCTTGTTGTGTTAGGGATGCTAATGATATATTTTATTTTGTTGAGTTAGAGATACTAATGATATATTTTATCTTCTTGTGTTAGGGATCTAAATAATATATTTTATCTTGTTGTGTCAGAGTTACTAGTGAAATATTTTATCTTGTTGTGTCAGAGTTACTAGTGAAATATTTTATCTTGTTGTGTTAGGGATAATAATGATATATTTTATATTGTTGTGTTAGGGATACTAGTGATATATTTTATCTTGTTGTGTTAGGGATACTAATGATATATTTTATCTTGTTGTGTTTGAGATACTAGTGATATATTTTATCTTGTTGTGTTAGGGATACTAATGATATATTTTATCTTGTTGTGTTAGGGATGCTAATGATATATTTTATTTTGTTGTGTTAGGGATACTAATGATATATTTTATCTTGTTGTGTTAGGGATACTAATGATATATTTTATCTTGTTGTGTTAGGGATACTAATGATATATTTTATCTTGCTGTGTTAGGGATAATAATGATATATTTTATCTTGTTGTGTTAACAATACCAGTGATATATTTTATCTTGTTGTGTTAGGGATACTAGTGATATATTTTATCTTGTTGTGTTAGGGATTCTAATGATATATTATATCATGTTGTGTTAGGAATACTAGTGATATATTTTATATTGTTGTGTTAGGGATACTAATGATATATTTTATATTATTGTGTTAGGGATCCAAATAATATATTTTATCTTGTTGTGTTAGAGTTACTAGTGATATATTTTATCTTGTTGTGTTAGGATAATAATGATATATTTTATCTTGTTGTGTTAGGGATACTAGTGATATATTTTATCTTGTTGTGTTAGGGATACTAATGATATATTTTATCTTGTTGTGTTAGGGATACTAATGATATATTTTATCTTGTTGTGTTAGGGATACTAGTGATATATTTTATCTTGTTGTGTTAGGGATACTAATGATATGTTATATCATGTTGTGCTAGGAATACTAGTGATATATTTTATCTTGTTGTGTTAAGGATACTAATGATAAATTTTATCATGTTGTGTTAGGAATACTAGTGATATATTTTATCTTTTTGTGTTAGGGATTCTAATGATATATTATATCATGTTGTGTTAGGAATACTAGTGATATATTTTATATTGTTGTGTTAGGGATACTAATGATATATTTTATATTATTGTGTTAGGGATCCAAATAATATATTTTATCTTGTTGTGTTAGAGTTACTAGTGATATATTTTATCTTGTTGTGTTAGGGATACTAATGATATATTTTATCTTGTTGTATTAGGAACACTAGTGATATATTTTACATTGCTGTGTTAGGGATACTAATGATATATTTTATATTGTTGTGTTAGGGATACTAGTATATATTTTATATTGTTGTGTTAGGCATACTAGTGATATTTTTATATTCTTGTGGGCGTGCGACTCGTAATCCGAGGGTCGCGGGTTCGGGCCCGAGTCGCGCTAAACATGCTCGCCCTCCCAGCCGTTGGGGCGTATAATGTGACGGTCAATCCCAATATTCGTTGGTCAAAGAGTAGCCCAAGAGTTGGCGGTGGGTGGTGATGACTTGCTGCCTTCCCTCTAGTCTTACACTGCTAAATTAGGGACGGCTAGCACAGATAGCCCTCGAGTAGCTTTGTGCGAAATTCAAAAAACAAACAAACAAACATATTCTTGTGTTAGGGATACTAATGATATATTTTATCTTGTTGTGTTCAGAATACCTAGTGATATATTTTATCTTGTTGTGTCAGGGATACAAGTGATATATTTTATATTGTTGTGTTAGGGATACTAGTGATATATTTTATCTTGCTGTGTTAGGGATACTAATAATATATTTTATCTTGTTGTGTTAGGGATACTAGTGATATATTTTATATTGTTGTGTTAGGGATACTAGGGATATATTTTATCTTCTTGTGTGAGGGATACTAGTAATAGATTTTATCTTGTTGTGTTAGGATACTAATGATATATTTTATCTTGTTGTGTTCAGGATACTATTGATATATTTTATATTGTTGTGTTAGGGATACTAATGATATATTTTATATTCTTGTGTTAGGGATACTAGTGATATATTTTAACTTGTGTTATGGATACTAATGATATATTTTATCTTCTGGTGTTAGGGATACTAATGATAAATTTTATCATGTTGTGTTAGGAATACTAGAGATATATTTTATCTTTTTGTGTTAGGGATTCTAATGATATATTATATCATGTTGTGTTAGGAATACTAGTGATATATTTTATATTGTTGTGTTAGGGATACTAATGATATATTTTATATTATTGTGTTAGGGATCTAAATAATATATTTTATCTTGTTGTGTTAGAGTTACTAGTGATATATTTTATCTTGTTGTCTTAGGGATAATAATGATATATTTTATCTTGTTGTGTTAGGGATACTAGTGATATATTTTATCTTGTTGTGTTAGGGATACTAATGATATATTTTATCTTGTTGTGTTAGGGACACTAATGATATATTTTATCTTGTTGTGTTAGGGATACTAGTGATATATTTTATCTTGTTGTGTTAGGGATTCGAATGATATATTATATCATGTTGTGTTAGGGATACTAGTGATATATTTTATCTTGCTGTGTTAGGGATACTAATAATATATTTTATCTTGTTGTGTTAGGAATACTAGTGATATATTTTATCTTTTTGTGTTAGGGATTCTAATGATATATTATATCATGTTGTGTTAGGAATACTAGTTATATATTTTATATTGTTGTGTTAGGGATACTAATGATATATTTTATATTATTGTGTTAAGGATCCAAATAATATATTTTATCTTGTTGTGTTAAAGTTACTAGTGATATATTTTATCTTGTTGTGTTAGGGATACTAGTGATATATTTTATCTTGTTGTGTTAGGGATACTAATGATATATTTTATCTTGTTGTGTTAGGGATACTAATGATATATTTTATCTTGTTGTGTTAGGGATACTAGTGATATATTTTATCTTGTTGTGTTAGGGATACTAATGATATATTTTATCTTGTTGTGTTAGGGATACTAATGATATATTTTATCTTGTTGTGTTAGGGATACTAGTGATATATTTTATCTTATTGTGTTAGGGATACCAATGATATATTTTATCTTGTTGTGTTAGGGATACTAATGATATATTTTATCTTGTTGTGTTAGGGATACTAATGATATATTTTATCTTCTTGTGTTTGGGATACCAATGATATATTTTATCTTGTTGTGTTAGGATACTAATGATATATTTTATATTGTTGTGTTAGGATACAAATAATATATTTTATGTTGTTGTGTTAGAAGTACTAGTGATATATTTTATCTTGTTGTGTTAGGGATACTAATGATATATTTTATATTGTTGTGTTAAGAATACTAGTGATATATTTTATCTTGTTGTGTTAGGGATACTAATGATATATTTTATCATGTTGTGTTAGGAATACTAGTGATATATTTTATCTTGTTGTGTTAGGGATACTAATGATATATTTTATATTATTGTGTTAGGACACTAATGATATATTTTATCTTGTTGTGTTAGGGATACTAGTGATATATTTTATATTGTTGTGTTAGGGATACTAGTAATATATTTTATATTGTTGTGTTAGGCATACTAGTGATATAATTAATACTGTAGTGTTAGGGATACAAGTGATATATTTTATATTGTTGTGTTAGGGATACTAGTGATATATTTTATCCTTGTTGTGTTAGGGATACCAATGATATATTTTATCTTCTTGTGTGAGGAATACTAGTGATATATTTGATCTTGCTGTGTTAGGGATACTAAAGATATATTTTATCTTGTTGTGTTAGGAACACTAGTGATATATTTTACATTGTTGTGTTAGGGATACTAATGATATATTTTATCTTCTTGTGTTAGGAAAACTAGTGATATATTTTATTTTCTTGTGTTAGGAATACTAGTGATATATTTTATCTTATTTTGTTAGGGATACTAATGATATATTTTACCGTCTTGTGTGAGGAATACTAGTGATATATTTTATCTTGATGTGTTAAGGATACTAATGATATATTTTATCTTGTTGTGTTAGAGATACTAAAGATATATTTTATCTTGTTGTATTAGGAACACTAGTGATATATTTTATATTGTTGTGTTATGGATACTAGTGATATATTTTATCTTGCTGTGATAGGGATACTAATATTATATTTTATCTTGTTGTGTTAGGGATGCTAGTGATATATTTTATATTGTTGTGTTAGGGATACTAGGGATATATTTTATCTTCTTGTGTGAGGGATACTAGTAATAGATTTTATCTTGTTGTGTTAGGGATACTAGTAATATATTTTATATTGTTGTGTTAGGCATACTAGTGATATTTTTATATTCTTGTGGGCGTGCGACTCGTAATCCGAGGGTCGCGGGTTCGGGCCCGAGTCGCGCTAAACATGCTCGCCCTCCCAGCCGTTGGGGCGTATAATGTGACGGTCAATCCCAATATTCGTTGGTCAAAGAGTAGCCCAAGTGTTGGCGGTGGTG
Organism: Tachypleus tridentatus; assembly: GCF_004210375.1. Classification (NCBI taxonomy): domain Eukaryota; kingdom Metazoa; phylum Arthropoda; class Merostomata; order Xiphosura; family Limulidae; genus Tachypleus; species Tachypleus tridentatus. Next base: position 47,339,740 of record NW_027467782.1, on the reverse strand, counting down.
GTGATGACCCTTGCTGCCTCCCTCTAGTCTTACACTGCTAAATTAGGGACGGCTAGCACAGATAGCCCTCGAGTAGCTTCTGTGCGAAATTCCAAAAACAAACAAACAAACATATTCTTGTGTTAGGATACCAATGATATATTTTATTTTGTTGTGTTCAGAATAATAGTGATATATTTTATCTTGTTGTGTCAGGGATACAAGTGATATATTTTATATTGTTGTGTTAGGGATACTAGTGATATATTTTATCTTGCTGTGTGAGGGATACTAATAATATATTTTATCTTGTTGTGTTAGGATACTAGTGATATATTTTATATTGTTGTGTTAGGATACTAGGGATATATTTTATCTTCTTGTGTGAGGGATACTAGTAATATATTTTATCTTGTTGTGTTAGGGATACCAATGATATATTTTATCTTGTTGTGTTCAGGATACCATTGATATATTTTATATTGTTGTGTTAGGATACCAATGATATATTTTATATTCTTGTGTTAGGGATACTAGTGATATATTTTAACCTGTGTTAGGGATACCAATGATATATTTTATCTTCTGGTGTTAGGATACCAATGATAAATTTTATCTTGTTGTTAGGAATACTAGAGATATATTTTATCTTTTTGTGTTAGGGATTCTAATGATATATTATATCATGTTGTGTTAGGAATACTAGTGATATATTTTATATTGTTGTGTTAGGATACTAATGATATATTTTATATTATTGTGTTAGGATCCAAATAATATATTTTATCTTGTTGTGTTAGAGTTACTAGTGATATATTTTATCTTGTTGTCTTAGGGATAATAATGATATATTTTATCTTGTTGTGTTAGGATACTAGTGATATATTTTATCTTGTTGTGTTAGGGATACCAATGATATATTTTATCTTGTTGTGTTAGGACACCAATGATATATTTTATCTTGTTGTGTTAGGGATACTAATGTATATATTTTATCTTGTTGTGTTAGGGATTCGAATGATATATTATATCATGTTGTGTTAGGATACTAGTGATATATTTTATCTTGCTGTGTTAGGATACCAATAATATATTTTATCTTGTTGTGTTAGGGATACTAGTGATATATTTTATATTGTTGTGTTAGGATACTAGGATATATTTTATCTTGCTGTGTGAGGGATACTAGTAATAGATTTTATCTTGTTGTGTTAGGATACTAATGATATATTTTATCTTGTTGTGTTAGGGATACTAATGATATATTTTATCTTGTTGTGTTAGGGATACTAATGATATATTTTATATTCTTGTGTTAGGATACTAGTGATATATTTTAATCTTGTGTTATGGATACCAATGATATATTTTATCTCTGGTGTTAGGATACCAATGATATATTTTATCTTGTTGTGTTAGGAATACTAGAGATATATTTTATCTTTCTTTTGTGTTAGGGATTTAATGATATATTATATCATGTTGTGTTAGGAATACTAGTGATATATTTTGCTGTTATATTGTTGTGTTAGGGATACTAATGATATATTTTATATTATTGTGTTAGGGATACTAAATAATATATTTTATCTTGTTGTGTTAGAGATACTAGTGATATATTTTATCTTGTTGTCTTAGGGATACTAATGATATATTTTATCTTGTTGTGTTAGGGATACCAAAGATATATTTTATCTTGCTGTGTTAGGGATACCAATGATATATTTATCTTGTTGTGTTAGGATACCAATGATATATTTTATCTTTGTTGTGTTAGGATACTAGAGATATATTTTATCCTTGTTGTGTTAGGATACTGAATGATATATTATATCAAGTTGTGTTAGGAATACTAGTGATATATTTTATCTTGTTGTGTTAAGGATACTCAATGATATAAATTCCATCATTGTGTTAGGAATACAACTTAGTGATATATTTTATCTTTTTGTTAGGGATTCTAATGATATAATATATCATTGTTGTGTTAGAATACTTAGTTATATATTTTATATTGTTGTGTTAGGGATACTAATGATATATTTTATATTATTGTGTTAAGGATCCAAAATAATATTTTATCTTGTTG
>NW_027467782.1:47274055-47337172 GCF_004210375.1 Tachypleus tridentatus | reverse complement strand
AAATTATAACTGTTCCTAGTCGGTTGTAGTCATGATAGGTTATGAATCATTGTTATTAATTTTAACTGTTCCTAGTCGGTTGTAGGCATGGTAGTTATGTAGAATCTTTATTAATTATAACTGTTCCTAGTCAGTTTTGCGGCATGGTAGTAGTTGTCTGTAGAATCGTTATTAATATATAACTCTTCCTAGTTGGTTGTAGGCATGAGTGGTTATGTAGTTATCGTTACGTTTATAATTATCACAGCTGTTCCTGAGTCGGTTGTAGGCATGGTAGTTATGTAGAATGTTATTAATTATAACTGTTCCTAGTCGGTTGTAGGCATGATAGTTATGTAGAATCATTATTAATTATAACTGTTCCTAGTCGGTTGTAGGCATGGTAGTTATGTAGAATTTTTTTACATATAACCGTTCCTAGTCGGTTGTAGGCATGGTAGTTATGTAGAATCGTTATTAATTATAACTGTTCTATAGTCGGTTGTAGGCATGGTAGTTATGTAGAATCATTATTAATTATAACTGTTCCTAGTCGGTTGTAGGCATGGTAGTTATGTAGAATCGTTATTAATTATAACTGTTCCTAGTCGGTTGTAGGCATGGTAGTTATGTAGAATCGTTATTAATTATAACTGTTCCTAGTCGGTTGTAGGCATGGTAGTTATGTAGAATCATTATTAATTATAACTGTTCCTAGTCGGTTGTAGGCATGGTAGTTATGTAGAATCGTTATTAATTATAACTGTTCCTAGTCGGTTGTAGGCATGGTAGTTATGTAGAATCGTTATTAATTATAACTGTTCCTAGTCGGTTGTGGGCATGGTAGTTATGTAGAATCATTATTAATTATAACTGTTCCTAGTCGGTTGTGGTGGCATGGTAGTTATGTAGAATCGTTTTATTAATTATAACTGTTCCTAGTCGGTTGTAGGCATGGTAGTTATGTAGAATCATTATTAATTATAACTGTTCCTAGTCGGTTGTAGGCATAGCGTACGCCTGCCGGTGGGTGGTATGTAGAATCGTTATTAATTATAACTGTTCCTCAGTCAGAGTTGTAGGCATGATAGTTATGTAGAATCGTTATTAATTATAACTGTTCCTAGTCGGTTGCAGGCATGGTAGTTATGTAGAATCATTATTAATTATAACTGTTCCTAGTCGGTTTGTAGGCATGGTAGTTATGTAGAATCGTTATTAATTATAACTGTTCCTTGTCGGTTGTAGGCATGGTAGTTATGTAGAATCGTTATTAATTATAACTGTTCCTTGTCAGTTGTAGGCATGGTAGTTATGTAGAATCGTTATTAATTATAACTGTTCCTAGTCGGTTGTAGGCATGGTAGTTATGTAGAATCATTATTAATTATAACTGTTCCTAGTCGGTTTGTAGGCATGGTAGTTATGTAGAATCGTTATTAATTATAACTGTTCCTAGTCGGTTGTAGGCATGGTAGTTATGTAGAATCGTTATTAATTATAACTGTTCCTTGTCGGTTGTAGGCATGGTAGTTATGTAGAATCATTATTAATTATAACTGTTCCTAGTCGTTGTGTCGGTTGTAGGCATGGTAGTTATGTAGAATCGTTATTAATTATAACTGTTCCTAGTCGGTTGTAGGCATGATAGTTATGTAGAATCGTTATTAATTATAACTGTTCCTAGTCGGTTGTAGGCATGGTAGTTATGTAGAATCGTTATTAATTATAACTGTTCCTTGTCGAGTTGTAGGCATGATAGTTATGTAGAATCGTTATTAATTATAACTGTTCCTAGTCGGTTGTAGGCATGGTAGTTATGTAGAATCGTTATTAATTATAACTGTTCCTAGTCGGTTGTAGGCATGGTAGTTATGTAGAATCATTATTAATTATAACTGTTCCTAGTCAGGTTGTAGGCATGGTAGTTATGTAGAATCGTTATTAATTATAACTGTTCCTAGTCGGTTGTAGGCATGGTAGTTATGTAGAATCATTATTAATTATAACTGTTCCTAGTCGGTTGTAGGCATGTAGTTATGTAGAATCGTTATTAATTATAACTGTTCCTAGTCGGTTGTAGGCATGGTAGTTATGTAGAATCGTTATTAATTATAACTGTTCCTAGTCAGTTGTAGGCATGGTAGTTATGTAGAATCGTTATTAATTATAACTGTTCCTAGTCGGTTGTAGGCATGGTAGTTATGTAGAATCATTATTAATTATAACTGTTCCTAGTCGGTTGTAGGCATGGTAGTTATGTAGAATCGTTATTAATTATAACTGTTCCTAGTCGGTTGTAGGCATGGTAGTTATGTAGAATCGTTATTAATTATAACTGTTCCTAGTCGGTTGTAGGCATGGTAGTTATGTAGAATCATTATTAATTATAACTGTTCCTAGTCGGTTGTAGGCATGGTAGTTATGTAGAATCATTATTAATTATAACTGTTCCTAGTCGGTTGTAGGCATGGTAGTTATGTAGAATCATTATTAATTATAACTGTTCCTAGTCGGTTGTAGGCATGGTAGTTATGTAGAATCGTTATTAATTATAACTGTTCCTAGTCGGTTGTAGGCATGGTAGTTATGTGTAGAATCGTTATTAATTATAACTGTTCCTAGTCGGTTGTCATGGTAGTTATGTAGAATCATTATTAATTATAACGGTTTGTAGTCGGTTGTAGGCATAGTAGTCATGTAGAATTTTTATTAATTATAACTGTTCCTTGTCGGTTGTAGGCATGGTAGTTATGTAGAATCATTATTAATTATAACTGTTCCTAGTCGGTTGTAGGCATGGTAGTTATGTAGAATCATTATTAATTATAACTGTTCTAGTCGGTTTGTAATCAGTTATGTAGAATCATTATTAATTATAACTGTTCCTAGTCGGTTGTAGGCATGGTAGTTATGTAGAATCATTATTAATTATAACTGTTCCTAGTCGGTTGTAGGCATGGTAGTTATGTAGAATCGTTATTAATTATAACTGTTCCTTGTCAGTTGTAGGCATGGTAGTTATGTAGAATCGTTATTAATTATAACTGTTCCTTGTCGGTTGTAGGCATGCTAGTTATGTAGAATCATTATTAATTATAACTGTTCCTAGTCGGTTGTAGTCATGATAGTTATGTAGAATCGTTATTAATTATAACTGTTCCTAGTCGGTTGCAGGCATGGTAGTTATGTAGAATCGTTATTAATTATAACTGTTCCTTGTCGGTTGTAGGCATGATAGTTATGTAGAATCATTATTAATTATAACTGTTCCTAGTCGGTTGTAGGCATGGTAGTTATGTAGAATCGTTATTAATTATAACTGTTCCTAGTCGGTTGTAGGCATGATAGTTATGTAGAATCATTATTAATTATAACTGTTCCTAGTCGGTTGTAGGCATGGGTTATGTAGGTCATTATTTAATTATAACTGTTCCTAGTCGGTTGTAGGCATGGTAGTTATGTAGAATTATTAATTATAACTGTTCCTAGTCGGTTGTAGGCATGGTAGTTATGTAGAATCGTTATTAATTATAACTGTTCCTAGTCGGTTGTAGGCATGGTAGTTATGTAGAATCATTATTAATTATAACTGTTCCTAGTCGGTTGTAGGCATGATAGTTATGTAGAATCGTTATTAATTATAACTGTTCCTAGTCGGTTGTAGGCATGGTAGTTATGTAGAATCGTTATTAATTATAACTGTTCCTTGTCGGTTGTAGGCATGATAGTTATGTAGAATCGTTATTAATTATAACTGTTCCTAGTCGGTTGTAGGCATGGTAGTTATGTAGAATCATTATTAATTATAACTGTTCCTAGTCGGTTGTAGGCATGGTAGTTATGTAGAATCGTTATTAATTATAACTGTTCCTAGTCGGTTGTAGGCATGGTAGTTATGTAGAATCATTATTAATTATAACTGTTCCTAGTCGGTTGTAGGCATGGTAGTTATGTAGAATCGTTATTAATTATAACTGTTCCTAGTCGGTTGTAGGCATGGTAGTTATGTAGAATCGTTATTAATTATAACTGTTCCTAGTCGGTTGCAGGCATGATAGTTGTGTAGAATCGTTATTAATTATAACTGTTCCTAGTCGGTTGTAGGCATGGTAGTTATGTAGAGTCATTATTTATTATAACTGTTTCTAGTCGGTTGTAGGCATGGTAGTTATGTAGAATTTTTATTAATTATAACTGTTCCTAGTCGGTTGCAGGCATGGTAGTTATGTAGAATCGTTATTAATTATAACTGTTCCTAGTCGGTTGTAGGCATGGTAGTTATGTAGAATCATTATTAATTATAACTGTTCCTAGTCGGTTGTAGGCATGATAGTTATGTAGAATCGTTATTAATTATAACTGTTACTAGTCGGTTTGCAGGCATGGTAGTTATGTAGAATCGTTATTAATTATAACTGTTCCTTGTCGGTTGTAGGCATGATAGTTATGTAGAATCGTTATTAATTATAACTGTTCCTAGTCGGTTGTAGGCATGGTAGTTATAAAGAATCATTATTAATTATAACTGTTCCTAGTCGGTTGTAGGCATGGTAGTTATGTAGAATCGTTATTAATTATAACTGTTCCTAGTCGGTTGTAGGCATGGTAGTTATGTAGAATCGTTATTAATTATAACTGTTCCTAGTCGGTTGTAGGCATGGTAGTTATGTAGAATCATTATTAATTATAACTGTTCCTAGTCGGTTGTAGGCATGGTAGTTATGTAGAATCGTTATTAATTATAACTGTTCCTAGTCGGTTGTAGGCATGGTAGTTATGTAGAATCGTTATTAATTATAACTGTTCCTTGTCGGTTGTAGGCATGGTAGTTATGTAGAATCGTTATTAATTATAACTGTTCCTAGTCGGTTGTAGGCATGGTAGTTATGTAGAATCGTTATTAATTATAACTGTTCCTAGTCGGTTGTAGGCATGGTAGTTATGTAGAATCGTTATTAATTATAACTGTTCCTAGTCGGTTGTAGGCATGGTAGTTATGTAGAATCATTATTAATTATAACTGTTCCTTGTCAGTTGTAGGCATGGTAGTTATGTAGAATCGTTATTAATTATAACTGTTCCTAGTCGGTTGTAGGCATGGTAGTTATGTAGAATATTTATTAATTATAACTGTTCCTTGTCAGTTGTAGGCATGGTAGTTATGTAGAATCATTATTAATTATAACTGTTCCTTGTCGGTTGTAGGCATGTAGTTATGTAGAATCATTATTAATTATAACTGTTCCTAGTCGGTTGTAGGCATGGTAGTTATGTAGAATCGTTATTAATTATAACTGTTCCTAGTCGGTTGTAGGCATGTAGTTATGTAGAATCGTTATTAATTATAACTGTTCCTAGTCGGTTGTAGGCATGGTAGTTATGTAGAATCGTTATTAATTATAACTGTTCCTAGTCGGTTGTAGGCATGGTAGTTATGTAGAATCGTTATTAATTATAACTGTTCCTAGTCGGTTGTAGGCATGGTAGTTATGTAGAATCATTATTAATTATAACTGTTCCTAGTCGGTTGTAGGCATGGTAGTTATGTAGAATCATTATTAATTATAACTGTTCCTAGTCGGTTGTAGGCATGGTAGTTATGTAGAATCGTTATTAATTATAACTGTTCCTAGTCGGTTGTAGGCATGGTAGTTATGTAGAATCGTTATTAATTATAACTGTTCCTAGTCGGTTGTAGGCATGGTAGTTATGTAGAATCGTTATTAATTATAACTGTTCCTAGTCGGTTGTAGGCATGGTAGTTATGTAGAATCATTATTAATTATAACTGTTCCTAGTCGGTTGTAGGCATGGTAGTTATGTAGAATCGTTATTAATTATAACTGTTCCTTGTCGGTTGTAGGCATGGTAGTTATGTAGAATCATTATTAATTATAACTGTTCCTAGTCGGTTGTAGGCATGGTAGTTATGTAGAATCATTATTAATTATAACTGTTCCTAGTCGGTTGTAGGCATGGTAGTTATGTAGAATCGTTATTAATTATAACTGTTCCTTGTCGGTTGTAGGCATGGTAGTTATGTAGAATCATTATTAATTATAACTGTTCCTTGTCAGTTGTAGGCATGGTAGTTATGTAGAATCATTATTAATTATAACTGTTCCTAGTCGGTTGTAGGCATGGTAGTTATGTAGAATATTTATTAATTATAACTGTTCCTAGTCGGTTGTAGGCATGGTAGTTATGTAGAATCATTATTAATTATAACTGTTCCTTGTCAGTTGTAGGCATGGTAGTTATGTAGAATCATTATTAATTATAACTGTTCCTAGTCGGTTGTAGGCATGGTAGTTATGTAGAATCGTTATTAATTATAACTGTTCCTAGTCGGTTGTAGGCATGATAGTTATGTAGAATCGTTATTAATTATAACTGTTCCTAGTCGGTTGTAGGCATGGTAGTTATGTAGAATCATTATTAATTATAACTGTTCCTAGTCGGTTGTAGGCATGGTAGTTATGTAGAATCGTTATTAATTATAACTGTTCCTAGTCGGTTGTAGGCATGGTAGTTATGTAGAATCGTTATTAATTATAACTGTTCCTAGTCGGTTGTAGGCATGGTAGTTATGTAGAATCATTATTAATTATAACTGTTCCTAGTCGGTTGTAGGCATGATAGTTATGTAGAATCGTTATTAATTATAACTGTTCCTAGTCGGTTGTAGGCATGGTAGTTATGTAGAATCGTTATTAATTATAACTGTTCCTTGTCGGTTGTAGGCATGGTAGTTATGTAGAATCGTTATTAATTATAACTGTTCCTAGTCGGTTGTAGGCATGGTAGTTATGTAGAATCATTATTAATTATAACTGTTCCTAGTCGGTTGTAGGCATGGTAGTTATGTAGAATCGTTATTAATTATAACTGTTCCTAGTCGGTTGTAGGCATGGTAGTTATGTAGAATCATTATTAATTATAACTGTTCCTAGTCGGTTGTAGGCATGGTAGTTATGTAGAATCGTTATTAATTATAACTGTTCCTAGTCGGTTGTAGGCATGGTAGTTATGTAGAATCGTTATTAATTATAACTGTTCCTAGTCGGTTGTAGGCATGGTAGTTATGTAGAATCATTATTAATTATAACTGTTCCTAGTCGGTTGTAGGCATGGTAGTTATGTAGAATATTTTATTAATTATAACTGTTCCTAGTCGGTTGTAGGCATGGTAGTTATGTAGAATCGTTATTAATTATAACTGTTCCTTGTCGGTTGTAGGCATGGTAGTTATGTAGAATCATTATTAATTATAACTGTTCCTAGTCGGTTGTAGGCATGGTAGTTATGTAGAATCGTTATTAATTATAACTGTTCCTAGTCGGTTGTAGGCATGGTAGTTATGTAGAATCGTTATTAATTATAACTGTTCCTAGTCGGTTGTAGGCATGGTAGTTATGTAGAATCGTTATTAATTATAACTGTTCCTTGTCAGTTGTAGGCATGGTAGTTATGTAGAATCATTATTAATTATAACTGTTCCTAGTCGGTTGTAGGCATGGTAGTTATGTAGAATATTTATTAATTATAACTGTTCCTTGTCGGTTGTAGGCATGGTAGTTATGTAGAATCATTATTAATTATAACTGTTCCTTGTCAGTTGTAGGCATGGTAGTTATGTAGAATCATTATTAATTATAACTGTTCCTAGTCGGTTGTAGGCATGGTAGTTATGTAGAATCGTTATTAATTATAACTGTTCCTAGTCGGTTGTAGGCATGGTAGTTATGTAGAATCGTTATTAATTATAACTGTTCCTAGTCGGTTGTAGGCATGGTAGTTATGTAGAATCGTTATTAATTATAACTGTTCCTAGTCGGTTGTAGGCATGATAGTTATGTAGAATCATTATTAATTATAACTGTTCCTAGTCGGTTGTAGGCATGGTAGTTATGTAGAATCATTATTAATTATAACTGTTCCTAGTCGGTTGTAGGCATGGTAGTTATGTAGAATCGTTATTAATTATAACTGTTCCTAGTCGGTTGTAGGCATGATAGTTATGTAGAATCGTTATTAATTATAACTGTTCCTAGTCGGTTGTAGGCATGATAGTTATGTAGAATCGTTATTAATTATAACTGTTCCTTGTCGGTTGTAGGCATGGTAGTTATGTAGAATCGTTATTAATTATAACTGTTCCTAGTCGGTTGTAGGCATGGTAGTTATGTAGAATCATTATTAATTATAACTGTTCCTAGTCGGTTGTAGGCATGGTAGTTATGTAGAATATTTATTAATTATAACTGTTCCTTGTCGGTTGTAGGCATGGTAGTTATGTAGAATCATTATTAATTATAACTGTTCCTTGTCAGTTGTAGGCATGGTAGTTATGTAGAATCATTATTAATTATAACTGTTCCTAGTCGGTTGTAGGCATGGTAGTTATGTAGAATCGTTATTAATTATAACTGTTCCTTGTCGGTTGTAGGCATGGTAGTTATGTAGAATCGTTATTAATTATAACTGTTCCTTGTCGGTTGTAGGCATGGTAGTTATGTAGAATCATTATTAATTATAACTGTTCCTAGTCGGTTGTAGGCATGGTAGTTATGTAGAATATTTATTAATTATAACTGTTCCTTGTCGGTTGTAGGCATGGTAGTTATGTAGAATCATTATTAATTATAACTGTTCCTTGTCAGTTGTTGTCATGGTAGTTATGTAGGATCATTATTAATTATAACTGTTCCTAGTCGGTTGTAGGCATGATAGTTATGTAGAATCGTTATTAATTATAACTGTTCCTAGTCGGTTGTAGGCATGGTAGTTATGTAGAATCGTTATTAATTATAACTGTTCCTTGTCAGTTGTAGGCATGATAGTTATGTAGAATCGTTATTAATTATAACTGTTCCTAGTCGGTTGTAGGCATGGTAGTTATGTAGAATCATTATTAATTATAACTGTTCCTAGTCGGTTGTAGGCATGATAGTTATGTAGAATCGTTATTAATTATAACTGTTCCTAGTCGGTTGTAGGCATGGTAGTTATGTAGAATCGTTATTAATTATAACTGTTCCTTGTCGGTTGTAGGCATGATAGTTATGTAGAATCGTTATTAATTATAACTGTTCCTAGTCGGTTGTAGGCATGGTAGTTATGTAGAATCATTATTAATTATAACTGTTCCTAGTCGGTTGTAGGCATGGTAGTTATGTAGAATCGTTATTAATTATAACTGTTCCTAGTCGGTTGTAGGCATGGTAGTTATGTAGAATCGTTATTAATTATAACTGTTCCTAGTCGGTTGTAGGCATGGTAGTTATGTAGAATCGTTATTAATTATAACTGTTCCTAGTCGGTTGTAGGCATGGTAGTTATGTAGAATCGTTATTAATTATAACTGTTCCTAGTCGGTTGTAGGCATGATAGTTATGTAGAATCATTATTAATTATAACTGTTCCTAGTCGGTTGTAGGCATGGTAGTTATGTAGAATCATTATTAATTATAACTGTTCCTAGTCGGTTGTAGGCATGGTAGTTATGTAGAATCATTATTAATTATAACTGTTCCTAGTCGGTTGTAGGCATGGTAGTTATGTAGAATCGTTATTAATTATAACTGTTCCTTGTCAGTTGTAGGCATGGTAGTTATGTAGAATCATTATTAATTATAACTGTTCCTAGTCGGTTGTAGGCATGGTAGTTATGTAGAATCATTATTAATTATAACTGTTCCTAGTCGGTTGTAGGCATGGTAGTTATGTAGAATCGTTATTAATTATAACTGTTCCTTGTCGGTTGTAGGCATGGTAGTTATGTAGAATCATTATTAATTATAACTGTTCCTTGTCGGTTGTAGGCATGGTAGTTATGTAGAATCATTATTAATTATAACTGTTCCTAGTCGGTTGTAGGCATGGTAGTTATGTAGAATCGTTATTAAATATAACTGTTCCTAGTCGGTTGTAAACATGGTAGTTATGTAGAATCGTTATTAATTATAACTGTTCCTTGTCAGTTGTAGGCATGGTAGTTATGTAGAATCATTATTAATTATAACTGTTCCTTGTCGGTTGTAGGCATGATAGTTATGTAGAATCGTTATTAATTATAACTGTTCCTAGTCGGTTGTAGGCATGGTAGTTATGTAGAATCGTTATTAATTATAACTGTTCCTTGTCGGTTGTAGGCATGGTAGTTATGTAGAATCGTTATTAATTATAACTGTTCCTAGTCGGTTGTAGGCATGGTAGTTATGTAGAATCATTATTAATTATAACTGTTCCTAGTCGGTTGTAGGCATGGTAGTTATGTAGAATCGTTATTAATTATAACTGTTCCTAGTCGGTTGTAGGCATGGTAGTTATGTAGAATCGTTATTAATTATAACTGTTCCTAGTCGGTTGTAGGCATGGTAGTTATGTAGAATCGTTATTAATTATAACTGTTCCTAGTCGGTTGTAGGCATGATAGTTATGTAGAATCATTATTAATTATAACTGTTCCTAGTCGGTTGTAGGCATGGTAGTTATGTAGAATCATTATTAATTATAACTGTTCCTAGTCGGTTGTAGGCATGGTAGTTATGTAGAATTTTATTAATTATAACTGTTCCTAGTCGGTTGTAGGCATGATAGTTGTGTAGAATCGTTATTAATTATAACTGTTCCTAGTCGGTTGTAGGCATGATAGTTATGTAGAATCGTTATTAATTATAACTGTTCTTTGTCGGTTGTAGGCATGGTAGTTATGTAGAATTTTTATTAATTATAACTGTTCCTAGTCGGTTGTAGGCATGGTAGTTATGTAGAATCATTATTAATTATAACTGTTCCTAGTCGGTTGTAGGCATGGTAGTTATGTAGAATCGTTATTAATTATAACTGTTCCTAGTCAGTTGTAGGCATGGTAGTTATGTAGAATCATTATTAATTATAACTGTTTTTAGTCGGTTGTAGGCATGGTAGTTATGTAGAATTTTTATTAATTATAACTGTTCCTTGTCGGTTGTAGGCATGGTAGTTATGTAGAATCATTATTAATTATAACTGTTCCTAGTCGGTTGTAGGCATGGTAGTTATGTAGAATCATTATTAATTATAACTGTTCCTAGTCGGTTGTAGGCATGGTAGTTATGTAGAATCGTTATTAATTATAACTGTTCCTTGTCGGTTGTAGGCATGGTAGTTATGTAGAATCATTATTAATTATAACTGTTCCTTGTCAGTTGTAGGCATGGTAGTTATGTAGAATCATTATTAATTATAACTGTTCCTAGTCGGTTGTAGGCATGGTAGTTATGTAGAATATTTATTAATTATAACTGTTCCTTGTCGGTTGTAGACATGGTAGTTATGTAGAATCATTATTAATTATAACTGTTCCTTGTCAGTTGTTGGCATGGTAGTTATGTAGGATCATTATTAATTATAACTGTTCCTAGTCGGTTGTAGGCATGATAGTTATGTAGAATCGTTATTAATTATAACTGTTCCTAGTCGGTTGCAGGCATGGTAGTTATGTAGAATCGTTATTAATTATAACTGTTCCTTGTCAGTTGTAGGCATGATAGTTATGTAGAATCGTTATTAATTATAACTGTTCCTTGTCGGTTGCAGGCATGGTAGTTATGTAGAATCGTTATTAATTATAACTGTTCCTAGTCGGTTGTAGGCATGATAGTTATGTAGAATCATTATTAATTATAACTGTTCCTAGTCGGTTGTAGGCATGGTAGTTATGTAGAATCATTATTAATTATAACTGTTCCTAGTCGGTTGTAGGCATGGTAGTTATGTAGAATCGTTATTAATTATAACTGTTCCTAGTCGGTTGTAGGCATGGTAGTTATGTAGAATCGTTATTAATTATAACTGTTCCTAGTCGGTTGTAGGCATGGTAGTTATGTAGAATCATTATTAATTATAACTGTTCCTAGTCGGTTGTAGGCATGGTAGTTATGTAGAATCGTTATTAATTATAACTGTTCCTAGTCGGTTGCAGGCATGGTAGTTATGTAGAATCGTTATTAATTATAACTGTTCCTTGTCAGTTGTAGGCATGATAGTTATGTAGAATCGTTATTAATTATAACTGTTCCTAGTCGGTTGTAGGCATGGTAGTTATGTAGAATCATTATTAATTATAACTGTTCCTAGTCGGTTGTAGGCATGGTAGTTATGTAGAATCGTTATTAATTATAACTGTTCCTAGTCGGTTGTAGGCATGGTAGTTATGTAGAATCATTATTAATTATAACTGTTCCTAGTCGGTTGTAGGCATGGTAGTTATGTAGAATCATTATTAATTATAACTGTTCCTAGTCGGTTGTAGGCATGGTAGTTATGTAGAATCGTTATTAATTATAACTGTTCCTAGTCGGTTGCAGGCATGATAGTTGTGTAGAATCGTTATTAATTATAACTGTTCCTAGTCGGTTGTAGGCATGGTAGTTATAAAGAATCATTATTAATTATAACTGTTCCTAGCCGGTTGTTGTCATGGTAGTTATGTAGAATCGTTATTAATTATAACTGTTCCTAGTCGGTTGCAGGCATAGTAGTTATGTAGAATCGTTATTAATTATAACTGTTCCTTGTCGGTTGTAGGCATGGTAGTTATGTAGAATCATTATTAATTATAACTGTTCCTTGTCGGTTGTAGGCATGGTAGTTATGTAGAATCATTATTAATTATAACTGTTCCTAGTCGGTTGTAGGCATGGTAGTTATGTAGAATATTTATTACTTATAACTGTTCCTTGTCAGTTGTAGACATGGTAGTTATGTAGAATCATTATTAATTATAACTGTTCCTTGTCAGTTGCAGGCATGGTAGTTATGTAGAATCATTATTAATTATAACTGTTCCTAGTCGGTTGTAGTCATGATAGTTATGTAGAATCGTTATTAATTATAACTGTTCCTAGTCGGTTGCAGGCATGGTAGTTATGTAGAATCGTTATTAATTATAACTGTTCCTTGTCGGTTGTAGGCATGATAGTTATGTAGAATCGTTATTAATTATAACTGTTCCTTGTCGGTTGTAGGCATGGTAGTTATGTAGAATCATTATTAATTATAACTGTTCCTAGTCGGTTGTAGGCATGATAGTTATGTAGAATCGTTATTAATTATAACTGTTCCTAGTCGGTTGCAGGCATGGTAGTTATGTAGAATCGTTATTAATTATAACTGTTCCTTGTCAGTTGTAGGCATGATAGTTATGTAGAATCATTATTAATTATAACTGTTCCTAGTCGGTTGTAGGCATGGTAGTTATGTAGAATCATTATTAATTATAACTGTTCCTAGTCGGTTGTAGGCATGGTAGTTATGTAGAATCGTTATTAATTATAACTGTTCCTAGTCGGTTGTAGGCATGGTAGTTATGTAGAATCGTTATTAATTATAACTGTTCCTAGTCGGTTGCAGGCATGGTAGTTATGTAGAATCGTTATTAATTATAACTGTTCCTAGTCGGTTGTTGTCATGATAGTTATGTAGAATCATTATTAATTATAACTGTTCCTAGTCGGTTGTAGGCATGGTAATTATGTAGTCATTATTAATTATAACTGTTCCTAGTCGGTTGTAGGCATGGTAGTTATGTAGAATTTTTATTAATTATAACTGTTCCTAGTCGGTTGTAGGCATGATAGTTGTGTAGAATCGTTATTAATTATATCTGTTCCTAGTTGGTTGTAGGCATGATAGTTGTGTAGAATCGTTATTAATTACAACTGTTCTTTGTCGGTTGTAGGCATGGTAGTTATGTAGAATCGTTATTAATTATAACTGTTCCTAGTCGGTTGTAGGCATGGTAGTTATGTAGAATCATTATTAATTATAACTGTTCCTAGTCGGTTGTAGGCATGGTAGTTATGTAGAATCGTTATTAATTATAACTGTTCCTCATCAGTTGTAGGCATGGTAGTTATGTAGAATCATTATTAATTATAACTGTTTTTAGTCGGTTGTAGGCATGGTAGTTATGTAGAATATTTATTAATTATAACTGTTCCTTGTCAGTTGTAGGCATGGTAGTTATGTAGAATCATTATTAATTATAACTGTTCCTAGTCGGTTGTAGGCATGGTAGTTATGAAGAATCATTATTAATTATAACTGTTCCTAGTCGGTTGTAGGCATGGTAGTTATGTAGAATCGTTATTAATTATAACTGTCCTTGTCGGTTGTAGGCATGGTAGTTATGTAGAATCATTATTAATTATAACTGTTCCTTGTCGGTTGTAGGCATGGTAGTTATGTAGAGTCATTATTAATTATAACTGTTCCTAGTCGGTTGTAGGCATGGTAGTTATGTAGAATATTTATTACTTATAACTGTTCCTTGTCAGTTGTAGACATGGTAGTTATGTAGAATCATTATTAATTATAACTGTTCCTTGTCAGTTGTTGTCATGGTAGTTATGTAGGATCATTATTAATTATAACTGTTCCTAGTCGGTTGTAGTCATGATAGTTATGTAGAATCGTTATTAATTATAACTGTTCCTAGTCGGTTGCAGGCATGGTAGTTATGTAGAATCGTTATTAATTATAACTGTTCCTTGTCAGTTGTAGGCATGATAGTTATGTAGAATCGTTATTAATTATAACTGTTCCTTGTCGGTTGTAGGCATGGTAGTTATGTAGAATCATTATTAATTATAACTGTTCCTAGTCGGTTGTAGGCATGATAGTTATGTAGAATCGTTATTAATTATAACTGTTCCTAGTCGGTTGCAGGCATGGTAGTTATGTAGAATCGTTATTAATTATAACTGTTCCTTGTCAGTTGCAGGCATGGTAGTTATGTAGAATCATTATTAATTATAACTGTTCCTAGTCGGTTGTAGGCATGATAGTTGTGTAGAATCGTTATTAATTATAACTGTTCCTAGTCGGTTGCAGGCATGGTAGTTATGTAGAATCGTTATTAATTATAACTGTTCCTTGTCAGTTGTAGGCATGATAGTTATGTAGAATCGTTATTAATTATAACTGTTCCTAGTCGGTTGTAGGCATGGTAGTTATGTAGAATCATTATTAATTATAACTGTTCCTAGTCGGTTGTAGGCATGGTAGTTATGTAGAATCGTTATTAATTATAACTGTTCCTAGTCGGTTGTAGGCATGGTAGTTATGTAGAATCTTTATTAATTATAACTGTTCCTAGTTGGTTGCAGGCATGGTAGTTATGTAGAATCGTTATTAATTATAACTGTTCCTAGTCGGTTGTTGTCATGATAGTTATGTAGAATCATTATTAATTATAACTGTTCCTAGTCGGTTGTAGGCATGGTAGTTATGTAGAATCATTATTAATTATAACTGTTCCTAGTCGGTTGTAGGCATGGTAGTTATGTAGAATTTTTATTAATTATAACTGTTCCTAGTCGGTTGTAGGCATGATAGTTGTGTAGAATCGTTATTAATTATATCTGTTCCTAGTTGGTTGTAGGCATGATAGTTGTGTAGAATCGTTATTAATTACATCTGTTCTTTGTCAATTATAGGCATGGTAGTTATGTAGAATTTTTATTAATTATATCTGTTCCTAGTTGGTTGTAGGCATGGTAGTTATGTAGAATCATTATTAATTATAACTGTTTCTAGTCGGTTGTAGGCATGGTAGTTATGTAGAATCGTTATTAATTATAACTGTTCCTCATCAGTTGTAGGCATGGTAGTTATGTAGAATCATTACTAATTATAACTGTTTTTAGTCGGTTGTAGGCATAGTAGTTATGTAGAATTTTTATTACTTATAACTGTTCCTTGTCAATTGTAGGCATGGTAGTTATGTAGAATCATTATTAATTATAACTGTTCCTAGTCGATTGTAGTCATGATAGTTATGTAGAATCATTATTAATTATAACTGTTCCTAGTCGGTTGTAGGCATGGTAGTTATGTAGAATCGTTATTAATTATAACTGTTCCTTGTCAGTTGTAGACATGGTAGTTATGTAGAATCATTATTAATTATAACTGTTCCTTGTCAGTTGTAGGCATGGTAGTTATGTAGAGTCATTATTAATTATAACTGTTCCTAGTCGGTTGTAGGCATGGTAGTTATGTAGAATATTTATTACTTATAACTGTTCCTTGTCAGTTGTAGACATGGTAGTTATGTAGAATCATTATTAATTATAACTGTTCCTTGTCAGTTGTTGTCATGCTAGTTATGTAGGATCATTATTAATTATAACTGTTCCTAGTCGGTTGTAGTCAAGATAGTTATGTAGAATCGTTATTAATTATAACTGTTCCTAGTCGGTTGCAGGCATGGTAGTTATGTAGAATCGTTATTAATTATAACTGTTCCTTGTCAGTTGTAGGCATGATAGTTATGTAGAATCGTTATTAATTATAACTGTTCCTTGTCAGTTGCAGGCATGGTAGTTATGTAGAATCGTTATTAATTATAACTGTTCCTAGTCGGTTGTAGGCATGATAGTTATGTAGAATCATTATTAATTATAACTGTTCCTAGTCGGTTGTAGGCATGGTAGTTATGTAGAATCATTATTAATTATAACTGTTCCTAGTCGGTTGTAGGCATGTTAGTTATGTAGAATTTTTATTACATATAACTGTTCCTAGTCGGTTGCAGGCATGGTGGTTATGTAGAATCGTTATTAATTATAACTGTTCCTAGTCGGTTGTAGGCATGGTAGTTATGTAGAATCATTATTAATTATAACTGTTCCTAGTCGGTTGTAGGCATGATAGTTATGTAGAATCGTTATTAATTATAACTGTTCCTAGTCGGTTGCAGGCATGGTAGTTATGTAGAATCGTTATTAATTATAACTGTTCCTTGTCGGTTGTAGGCATGATAGTTATGTAGAATCGTTATTAATTATAACTGTTCCTAGTCGGTTGTAGGCATGGTAGTTATGTAGAATCATTATTAATTATAACTGTTCCTAGTCGATTGTAGGCATGGTAGTTATGTAGAATCGTTAATAATTATAACTGTTCCTAGTCGGTTGTAGGCATGGTAGTTATGTAGAATCATTATTAATTATAACTGTTCCTAGTCGGTTGTAGGCATGGTAGTTATGTAGAATCATTATTAATTATAACTGTTCCTAGTCGGTTGCAGGCATAGTAGTTATGTAGAATCGTTATTAATTATAACTGTTCCTAGTCGGTTGCAGGCATGATAGTTGTGTAGAATCGTTATTAATTATAACTGTTCCTAGTCGGTTGTAGGCATGGTAGTTATGTAGAATCATTATTAATTATAACTGTTCCTAGTCGGTTGTAGTCATGGTAGTTATGTAGAATCGTTATTAATTATAACTGTTCCTAGTCGGTTGCAGGCATAGTAGTTATGTAGAATCGTTATTAATTATAACTGTTCCTTGTCGGTTGCAGGCATGGTAGTTATGTAGAATCATTATTAATTATAACTGTTCCTTGTCGGTTGTAGGCATGGTAGTTATGTAGAGTCATTATTAATTATAACTGTTCCTAGTCGGTTGTAGGCATGGTAGTTATGTAGAATATTTATTACTTATAACTGTTCCTTGTCAGTTGTAGACATGGTAGTTATGTAGAATCATTATTAATTATAACTGTTCCTTGTCAGTTGTTGGCATGGTAGTTATGTAGAATCATTATTAATTATAACTGTTCCTAGTCGGTTGTAGTCATGATAGTTATGTAGAATCGTTATTAATTATAACTGTTCCTAGTCGGTTGCAGGCATGGTAGTTATGTAGAATCGTTATTAATTATAACTGTTCCTTGTCGGTTGTAGGCATGATAGTTATGTAGAATCGTTATTAATTATAACTGTTCCTTGTCAGTTGCAGGCATGGTAGTTATGTAGAATCATTATTAATTATAACTGTTCCTAGTCGGTTGTAGGCATGATAGTTATGTAGAATCGTTATTAATTATAACTGTTACTAGTCGGTTGCAGGCATGGTAGTTATGTAGAATCGTTATTAATTATAACTGTTCCTTGTCAGTTGTAGGCATGATAGTTATGTAGAATCGTTATTAATTATAACTGTTCCTAGTCGGTTGTAGGCATGGTAGTTATGTAGAATCCTTAATAATTATAACTGTTCCTAGTCGGTTGCAGGCATGGTAGTTATGTAGAATCTTTATTAATTATAACTGTTCCTAGTCGGTTGTAGGCATGGTAGTTATGTAGAATCGTTATTAATTATAACTGTTCCTAGTTGGTTGCAGGCATGGTAGTTATGTAGAATCGTTATTAATTATAACTGTTCCTAGTCGGTTGTTGTCATGATAGTTATGTAGAATCATTATTAATTATAACTGTTCCTAGTCGGTTGTAGGCATGGTAATTATGTAGTCATTATTAATTATAACTGTTCCTAGTCGGTTGTAGGCATGGTAGTTATGTAGAATTTTTATTAATTATAACTGTTCCTAGTCGGTTGTAGGCATGATAGTTGTGTAGAATCGTTATTAATTATATCTGTTCCTAGTTGGTTGTAGGCATGATAGTTGTGTAGAATCGTTATTAATTACATCTGTTCTTTGTCAATTATAGGCATGGTAGTTATGTAGAATTTTTATTAATTATATCTGTTCCTAGTTGGTTGTAGGCATGGTAGTTATGTAGAATCATTATTAATTATAACTGTTTCTAGTCGGTCGTAGGCATGGTAGTTATGTAGAATCGTTATTAATTATAACTGTTCCTCATCAGTTGTAGGCATGGTAGTTATGTAGAATCATTATTAATTATAACTGTTTTTAGTCGGTTGTAGGCATAGTAGTTATGTAGAATTTTTATTAATTATAACTGTTCCTTGTGGTTGTAGGCATGGTAGTTATGTAGAATCATTATTAATTATAACTGTTCCTAGTCGGTTGTAGGCATGATAGTTATGTAGAATCATTATTAATTATAACTGTTCCTAGTCGGTTGTAGGCATGTTAGTTATGTAGAATCGTTATTAATTATAACTGTTCCTTGTCAGTTGTAGACATGGTAGTTATGTAGAATCATTATTAATTATAACTGTTCCTTGTCAGTTGTAGGCATGGTAATTATGTAGAGTCATTATTAATTATAACTGTTCCTAGTCGGTTGTAGGCATGGTAGTTATGTAGAATATTTATTACTTATAACTGTTCCTTGTCAGTTGTAGACATGGTAGTTATGTAGAATCATTATTAATTATAACTGTTCCTTGTCAGTTGTTGTCATGCTAGTTATGTAGGATCATTATTAATTATAACTGTTCCTAGTCGGTTGTAGTCATGGTAGTTATGTAGAATCGTTATTAATTATAACTGTTCCTAGTCGGTTGCAGGCATGGTAGTTATGTAGAATCGTTATTAATTATAACTGTTCCTTGTCAGTTGTAGGCATGATAGTTATGTAGAATCGTTATTAATTATAACTGTTCCTTGTCAGTTGCAGGCATGGTAGTTATGTAGAATCATTATTAATTATAACTGTTCCTAGTCGGTTGTAGGCATGATAGTTGTGTAGAATCGTTATTAATTATAACTGTTCCTAGTCGGTTGCAGGCATGGTAGTTATGTAGAATCGTTATTAATTATAACTGTTCCTTGTCAGTTGTAGGCATGATAGTTATGTAGAATCGTTATTAATTATAACTGTTCTTAGTCGGTTGTAGGCATGGTAGTTATGTAGAATCATTATTAATTATAACTGTTCCTAGTCGGTTGTAGGCATGGTAGTTATGTAGAATCGTTAATAATTATAACTGTTCCTAGTCGGTTGCAGGCATGGTAGTTATGTAGAATCTTTATTAATTATAACTGTTCCTAGTCGGTTGTAGGCATAGTAGTTATGTAGAATCGTTATTAATTATAACTGTTCCTAGTTGGTTGCAGGCATGGTAGTTATGTAGAATCGTTATTAATTATAACTGTTCCTAGTCGGTTGTTGGCATGATAGTTATGTAGAATCATTATTAATTATAACTGTTCCTAGTCGGTTGTAGGCATGGTAGTTATGTAGAGTCATTATTTATTATAACTGTTCCTAGTCGGTTGTAGGCATGGTAGTTATGTAGAATTTTTATTAATTATAACTGTTCCTAGTCGGTTGCAGGCATGGTGGTTATGTAGAATCGTTATTAATTATAACTGTTCCTAGTCGGTTGTAGGCATGGTAGTTATGTAGAATCATTATTAATTATAACTGTTCCTAGTCGGTTGTAGGCATGATAGTTATGTAGAATGTTATTAATTATAACTGTTCCTAGTCGGTTGCAGGCATGGTAGTTATGTAGAATCGTTATTAATTATAACTGTTCCTTGTCGGTTGTAGGCATGATAGTCATGTAGAATCGTTATTAATTATAACTGTTCCTAGTCGGTTGTAGGCATGGTAGTTATGTAGAATCGTCATTAATTATAACTGTTCCTAGTCGGTTGTAGGCATGGTAGTTATGTAGAATCGTTATTAATTATAACTGTTCCTAGTCGGTTGCAGGCATGGTAGTTATGTAGAATCATTATTAATTATAACTGTTCCTAGTCGGTTGTAGGCATGGTAGTTATGTAGAATCGTTATTAATTATAACTGTTCCTAGTCGGTTGTAGGCATGGTAGTTATGTAGAATCATTATTAATTATAACTGTTCCTAGTCGGTTGTAGGCATGGTAGTTATGTAGAATCGTTATTAATTATAACTGTTCCTTGTCGGTTGCAGGCATGGTAGTTATGTAGAATCGTTATTAATTATAACTGTTCCTAGTCGGTTGTAGGCATGGTAGTTATGTAGAATCATTATTAATTATAACTGTTCCTTGTCGGTTGCAGGCATGGTAGTTATGTAGAATCATTATTAATTATAACTGTTCCTAGTCGGTTGTAGGCATGATAGTTATGTAGAATCGTTATTAATTATAACTGTTCCTAGTCGGTTGTAGGCATGGTAGTTATGTAGAATCGTTATTAATTATAACTGTTCCTTGTCGGTTGTAGGCATGATAGTTATGTAGAATCATTATTAATTATAACTGTTCCTAGTCGGTTGTAGGCATGGTAGTTATGTAGAATCATTATTAATTATAACTGTTCCTAGTCGGTTGTAGGCATGGTAGTTATGTAGAATCATTATTAATTATAACTGTTCCTAGTCGGTTTTTGTCATGGTAGTTATGTAGAATCGTTATTAATTATAACTGTTCCTAGTCGGTTGCAGGCATAGTAGTTATGTAGAATCGTTATTAATTATAACTGTTCCTTGTCGGTTGTAGGCATGGTAGTTATGTAGAATCATTATTAATTATAACTGTTCCTAGTCGGTTGTAGTCATGATAGTTATGTAGAATCGTTATTAATTATAACTGTTCCTAGTCGGTTGTAGGCATGGTAGTTATGTAGAATCGTTATTAATTATAACTGTTCCTTGTCGGTTGTAGGCATGATAGTTATGTAGAATCGTTATTAATTATAACTGTTCCTTGTCAGTTGTAGGCATGGTAGTTATGTAGAATCATTATTAATTATAACTGTTCCTAGTCGGTTGTAGGCATGGTAGTTATGTAGAATCATTATTAATTATAACTGTTCCTAGTCGGTTGTTGGCATGGTAGTTATGTAGAATCGTTATTAATTATAACTGTTCTTAGTCGGTTGCAGGCATGATAGTTGTGTAGAATCGTTATTAATTATAACTGTTCCTAGTCGGTTGTAGGCATGGTAGTTATAAAGAATCATTATTAATTATAACTGTTCCTAGTCGGTTGTTGTCATGGTAGTTATGTAGAATCGTTATTAATTATAACTGTTCCTAGTCGGTTGCAGGCATGGTAGTTATGTAGAATCGTTATTAATTATAACTGTTCCTTGTCGGTTGCAGGCATGGTAGTTATGTAGAATCATTATTAATTATAACTGTTCCTAGTCGGTTGTAGTCATGATAGTTATGTAGAATCGTTATTAATTATAACTGTTCCTAGTCGGTTGTAGGCATGGTAGTTATGTAGAATCGTTATTAATTATAACTGTTCCTTGTCGGTTGTAGGCATGATAGTTATGTAGAATCGTTATTAATTATAACTGTTCCTTGTCGGTTGTAGGCATGGTAGTTATAAAGAATCATTATTAATTATAACTGTTCCTAGTCGGTTGTAGGCATGGTAGTTATAAAGAATCATTATTAATTATAACTGTTCCTAGTCGGTTGTTGTCATGGTAGTTATGTAGAATCGTTATTAATTATAACTGTTCCTAGTCGGTTGTAGGCATGGTAGTTATAAAGAATCATTATTAATTATAACTGTTCCTAGTCGGTTGTTGTCATGGTAGTTATGTAGAATCGTTATTAATTATAACTGTTCCTAGTCGGTTGCAGGCATGGTAGTTATGTAGAATCATTATTAATTATAACTGTTCCTAGTCGGTTGTAGTCATGATAGTTATGTAGAATCGTTATTAATTATAACTGTTCCTAGTCGGTTGTAGGCATGGTAGTTATGTAGAATCGTTATTAATTATAACTGTTCCTTGTAGGTTGTAGGCATGATAGTTATGTAGAATCGTTATTAATTATAACTGTTCCTTGTCAGTTGTAGGCATGGTAGTTATGTAGAATCATTATTAATTATAACTGTTCCTAGTTGGTTGTTGTCATGGTAGTTATGTAGAATCGTTATTAATTATAACTGTTCCTAGTCGGTTGCAAGCATGATAGTTGTGTAGAATCATTATTAATTATAACTGTTCCTAGTCGGTTGTAGTCATGATAGTTATGTAGAATCGTTATTAATTATAACTGTTCCTAGTCGGTTGTAGGCATGGTAGTTATGTAGAATCGTTATTAATTATAACTGTTCCTTGTAAGTTGTAGGCATGATAGTTATGTAGAATCGTTATTAATTATAACTGTTCCTTGTCAGTTGTAGGCATGGTAGTTATAAAGAATCATTATTAATTATGACTGTTCCTAGTCGGTTGTTGTCATGGTAGTTATGTAGAATCGTTATTAATTATAACTGTTCCTAGTCGGTTGCAAGCATGATAGTTGTGTAGAATCATTATTAATTATAACTGTTCCTAGTCGGTTGTAAGCATGATAGTTATGTAGAATCATTATTAATTATAACTCTTCCTAGTCGGTTGTAGGCATGGTAGTCATGTAAAATCGTTATTAATTATAACTGTTCCTAGTCGGTTGTAAGCATGATAGTTATGTAGAATCGTTATTAATTATAACTCTTCCTAGTCGGTTGTAGGCATGGTAGTCATGTAAAATCGTTATTAATTATAACTGTTCCTAGTCGGTTGTAGTCATGGTAGTTATATAAAATCATTAATATTAATCTTTATAGTTTCTATGCTTTAAGAATATGTTTTGGTGTCACTTTAATCACTTGTATTAAAACTTTATAACAAGGGACATGAGCTCTAATCCATTGCTTAAGGGTAAGGGTAAGGTTAGCTACCTGCTTCTGTACTTATCACCGTATCTAAACCTAAATGTATTCTACTTTTACTTACCATTGAGTGTACAACCGGTTTCAAAACGTATTAATAATAACCACAAATCCTTTATCTCCAACTACCATAAAACTTGGTTTTATATCCTAAAATGTAACTTTATTACTGTGGATTTTTCGGAAACTTTGTTTTTAATCTTTCAAAATTTGATATTACTATTTCGTGACCCCCTAGTACAGCCGTAAGTCAACGGATTTCCAACGCTAAATACAGAGGTTCAATTCCCCTCGGTGGGTTCAGCAGATAGCCCGATGTGGCTTCGCTATAAAAAAAAACCAAAACACACACTCAGATGATGTCAAGAAAACCCACTTGTAGAGAAATATGCATGCAAAGAAAGAGGTAACTGTGAACCTGACGATGACCGAAGAAGGTCGAAACGTTGTTCGCTCTTCTATGTAAAATATTTCCTCATCCCAAACGAGACGTTTTTACATATATAAAAAAAACACACACTATTTTGTGTCGTGTAAAACCTTGCTTGCAACCCAAGAATTCAAAACCATTAATTCGATCACTCCAAAAGGTTAGAAACCTTACACAACTGAAAGTTATATTTTATTTCATATGAGTATTAACTCGCTACTCTAGAATCAAAAGGTCACTTTGTAGAGCGTATGAATCCTTGGAAGAACAGTAGCCATTTTTAGTTTATTAAGTGGTATGTATTTCTGGAGAGTTTTGTGATATCCACTGCCAGGTCCCTCAACATATATCAGGCTCGGGACAGTTGGCCCCTACCCAGCTTTCGTCCGTCCTGGGGTTAAGGTTTATTTGACCAAATGAAGAAAGTGGATGTATGGCACAACACACACCATCGCGTCCAAGATCCAAGGTTGGACTAAGGGTCCAGAAGGCTCTTAGATTCTGGATCAAATCTGCTTCTGTTTCTTTTTCGTTGGGACACCTAGTAAAACCGGTGGTTGTGGGCGGATTTCCTGCTTCCTACAGCAGAAAAATGGGTGGTTGTGAGTTGGTTTCCTGCTTCCTACAGCAGAAAAATGGCTGGTTGTGAGCTGGTTTCCTGCTTCCTACAGCAGAAAAATGGGTGGTTGTAAGCGGGTTTCCTGCTTCCTACAGCAGAAAAATTGGTGGTTGTGAGCGGGTTTCCTGCTTCCTACAGCAGAAAAATGGGTGGTTGTGAGCTGGTTTCCTGCTTCCTACAGCAGAAAAATGGCTGGTTGTGAGCTGGTTTCCTGCTTCCTACAGCAGAAAAATGGCTGGTTGTGAGCTGGTTTCCTGCTTCCTACAGCAGAAAAATGGCTGGTTGTGAGCTGGTTTCCTGCTTCCTACAGCAGAAAAATAGGTGGTTGTGAGCTGGTTTCCTGCTTCCTACAGCAGAAAAATGGCTGGTTGTGAGCTGGTTTCCTGCTTCCTACAGCAGAAAAATGGCTGGTTGTGAGCTGGTTTCCTGCTTCCTACAGCACTAGGATGTGTATTATGAGATACTATAGTAAGGTATTTATTCAGCAGGCCTGTATAAGAAATAACCACATACTGGTCTCACTGGGAGCTGATTTTTATCTGTTTACCTGTTTAAAAATGACAATCGAGATGACCTTGAAGAACTGGAACTTGTGCAATCACGTGCAAGTTTCTCAAGTAACTCGAGAAACGCAAGTTCAGAAATTTACGTATTATTTATTTGTACGTTAATTCAATTACTCAGTAACATACATAAAAAAAACGTGTTTTATTTCAAAATTGTTATAATGTAATACACTGGTAAAACAACGACAGGTGTTTGTTATAATGTAATACACTGGTAAAACAACGACAGGTGTTTGTTATAATGTAATACACTGGTAAAACAACGACAGGGGTTTGTTATAATGTAATACACTGGTAAAACAACGACAGGTGTTTGTTATAATGTAATACACTGGTAAAACAACGACAGGTGTTTGTTATAATGTAATACACTGGTAAAACAACGACAGGGGTTTGTTATAATGTAATACACTGGTAAAACAACGACAGGTGTTTGTTATAATGTAATGCACTGGTAAAACAACGACAGATGTTGTTATAATGTAATACACTGGTAAAACAACGACAGATGTTGTTATACTGTAATACACTGGTAAAACAACGACAGATGTTGTTATAATGTAATACACTGGTAAAACAACGACAGGTGTTTGTTATAATGTAATACACTGGTAAAACGACGACAGATGTTGTTATAATGTAATACAGTGGTAAAACAACGACAGGTGTTTGTTATAATGTAATACACTGGTAAAACAACGACAGGTGTTTGTTATAATGTAATACAGTGGTAAAACAACGACAGGTGTTGTTATAATGTAATACACTGGTAAAACAACGACAGGTGTTTGTTATAATGTAATACAGTGGTAAAACAACGACAGATGTTGTTATACTGTAATACACTGGTAAAACAACGACAGATGTATTTATAATGTAATACACTGGTAAAACAACGACAGATGTTGTTATACTGTAATACACTGGTAAAACGACGACAGATGTTGTTATAATGTAATACACTGGTAAAACAACGACAGGTGTTTGTTATAATGTAATACACTGGTAAAACAACGACAGGTGTTTGTTATAATGTAATACACTGGTAAAACAACGACAGGGGTTTGTTATAATGTAATACACTAGTAAAACAACGACAGGTGTTGTTATAATGTAATACACTGATAAAACAACGACAGGTGTTGTTATAATGTAATACACTTGTAAAACAACGACAGGTGTTTGTTATAATGTAATACACTAGTAAAACAACGACAGATGTTGTTATAATGTAATACACTGGTAAAACGACAACAGGTATTTGTTATAATGTAATACACTAGTAAAACAACGACAGATGTTGTTATAATGTAATACAGTGGTAAAACGACGACAGTTGTTTGTTATAATGTAATACACTAGTAAAACAACGACAGGTGTTTGTTATAATGTAATACACTAGTAAAATAACGACAGATATTGTTATAATGTAATACACTGGTAAAACGACAACAGGTATTTGTTATAATGTAATACACTGGTAAAACAACGACAGATGTTGTTATAATGTAATACAGTGGTAAAACGACGACAGGGGTTTGTTATAATGTAATACACTGGCAAAACAACGACAGGTGTTGTTATAATGTAATACACTGGTAAAACAACGACAGATGTTGTTATAATGTAATACACTGGTAAAACGACGACAGGGGTTTGTTATAATGTAATACACTGGCAAAACAACGACAGGTGTTGTTATAATGTAATACACTGGTAAAACGACAACAGGTATTTGTTATAATGTAATACACTGGTAAAACAACGACAGGTGTTTGTTATAATGTAATACACTGGTAAAACAACGACAGGTGTTGTTATAATGTAATACACTGGTAAAACAACGACAGGTGTTGTTATAATGTAATACACTGGTAAAACGACGACAGGTATTTGTTATAATGTAATACACTGGTAAAACAACGACAAGTGTTTGTTATAATGTAATACACTGGTAAAACAACGACAGGTGTTTGTTATAATGTAATACACTGGTAAAACAACGACAGATGTTGTTATAATGTAATACACTGGTAAAACAACGACAGGTGTTGTTATAATGTAATACACTAGTAAAACAACGACAGATGTTGTTATAATGTAATACAGTGGTAAAACGACGACAGGTGTTGTTATAATGTAATACACTGGTAAAACGACGACAGTTGTTTGTTATAATGTAATACACTGGTAAAACAACGACAGGTGTTTGTTATAATGTAATACAGTGGTAAAACAACGACAGGTGTTGTTATAATGCAATACACTGGCAAAACAACGACAGGTGTTTGTTATAATGTAATACACTGGTAAAACAACGACAGGGGTTGTTATAATGTAATACACTGGCAAAACAACGACAGGTGTTGTTATAATGTAATACACTGGTAAAACAACGACAGGTGTTTGTTATAATGTAATACAGTGGTAAAACAACGACAGGTGTTGTTATAATGTAATACACTGGCAAATCAACGACAGGTGTTGTTATAATGTAATACACTGGTAAAACAACGACAGGTGTTTGTTATAATGTAATGCAGTGGTAAAACAACGACAGGTGTTGTTATAATGTAATACACTGGCAAAACAACGACAGGTGTTGTTATAATGTAATACACTGGTAAAACAACGACAGGTGTTTGTTATAATGTAATACAGTGGTAAAACAACAACAGGTGTTGTTATAATGTAATACACTGGCAAAACAACGACAGGTGTTGTTATAATGTAATACACTAGTAAAACAACGACAGATGTTGTTATAATGTAATACAGTGGTAAAACGACGACAGTTGTTTGTTATAATGTAATACACTAGTAAAACAACGACAGGTGTTTGTTATAATGTAATACACTAGTAAAACAACGAGAGGTGTTTGTTATAATGTAATACACTGGTAAAACGACGACAGATGTTGTTATAATGTAATACAGTGGTAAAACAACGACAGGTGTTTGTTATAATGTAATACACTAGTAAAACAACGACAGATGTTGTTATAATGTAATACACTGGTAAAACGACGACAGTTGTTGTTATAATGTAATACAGTGGTAAAACAACGACAGGTGTTTGTTATAATGTAATACAGTGGTAAAACAACGACAGATGTTGTTATAATGTAATACAGTGGTAAAACAACGACAGGTGTTTGTTATAATGTAATACACTGGTAAAACAACGACAGGTGTTTGTTATAATGTAATACACTAGTAAAACAACGACAGGTGTTTGTTATAATGTAATACACTAGTAAAACAACGACAGATGTTGTTATAATGTAATACACTGGTAAAACAACGACAGATGTTGTTATAATGTAATACACTGGTAAAACAACGACAGGTGTTTGTTATAATGTAATACACTGGTAAAACAACGACAGGTGTTTGTTATAATGTAATACACTGGTAAAACAACGACAGGTGTTTGTTATAATGTAATACACTGGTAAAACAACGACAGGGGTTTGTTATAATGTAATACACTAGTAAAACAACGACAGGTGTTGTTATAATGTAATACACTGATAAAACAACGACAGGTGTTGTTATAATGTAATACACTTGTAAAACAACGACAGGTGTTTGTTATAATGTA
Organism: Tachypleus tridentatus; assembly: GCF_004210375.1. Lineage (NCBI taxonomy): Eukaryota > Metazoa > Arthropoda > Merostomata > Xiphosura > Limulidae > Tachypleus > Tachypleus tridentatus. The sequence goes on along the minus strand of NW_027467782.1, from coordinate 47,308,589 downwards.
ATACACTAGTAAAACAACGACAGATGTTGTTATAATGTAATACACTGGTAAAACGACAACAGGTATTTGTTATAATGTAATACACTAGTAAAACAACGACAGGTGTTGTTATAATGTAATACACTGATAAAACAACGAGAGGTGTTGTTATAATGTAATACACTAGTAAAACAACGACAGGTGTTGTTATAATGTAATACACTGATAAAACAACGACAGATGTTGTTATAATGTAATACACTAGTAAAACAACGACAGGTGTTTGTTATAATGTAATACACTAGTAAAACAACGACAGATGTTGTTATAATGTAATACACTGGTAAAACAACGACAGATGTTGTTATAATGTAATACACTGGTAAAACAACGACAGGTGTTTGTTATAATGTAATACACTGGTAAAACAACGACAGGTGTTTGTTATAATGTAATACACTGGTAAAACAACGACAGGTGTTTGTTATAATGTAATACACTGGTAAAACAACGACAGGGGTTTGTTATAATGTAATACACTAGTAAAACAACGACAGGTGTTGTTATAATGTAATACACTGATAAAACAACGACAGGTGTTGTTATAATGTAATACACTTGTAAAACAACGACAGGTGTTTGTTATAATGTAATACACTAGTAAAACAACGACAGATGTTGTTATAATGTAATACACTGGTAAAACGACAACAGGTATTTGTTATAATGTAATACACTAGTAAAACAACGACAGATGTTGTTATAATGTAATACAGTGGTAAAACGACGACAGGTGTTTGTTATAATGTAATACACTAGTAAAACAACGACAGGTGTTTGTTATAATGTAATACACTAGTAAAATAACGACAGATATTGTTATAATGTAATACACTGGTAAAACGACAACAGGTATTTGTTATAATGTAATACACTGGTAAAACAACGACAGATGTTGTTATAATGTAATACACTGGCAAAACAACGACAGGTGTTGTTATAATGTAATACACTGGTAAAACAACGACAGATGTTGTTATAATGTAATACAGTGGTAAAACGACGACAGGGGTTTGTTATAATGTAATACACTGGCAAAACAACGACAGGTGTTGTTATAATGTAATACACTGGTAAAACGACAACAGGTATTTGTTATAATGTAATACACTGGTAAAACAACGACAGGTGTTTGTTATAATGTAATACACTGGTAAAACAACGACAGGTGTTGTTATAATGTAATACACTGGTAAAACAACGACAGGTGTTGTTATAATGTAATACACTGGTAAAACGACGACAGGTATTTGTTATAATGTAATACACTGGTAAAACAACGACAAGTGTTTGTTATAATGTAATACACTGGTAAAACAACGACAGGTGTTTGTTATAATGTAATACACTGGTAAAACAACGACAGATGTTGTTATAATGTAATACACTGGTAAAACAACGACAGGTGTTGTTATAATGTAATACACTAGTAAAACAACGACAGATGTTGTTATAATGTAATACAGTGGTAAAACGACGACAGGTGTTGTTATAATGTAATACACTGGTAAAACGACGACAGTTGTTTGTTATAATGTAATACACTGGTAAAACAACGACAGGTGTTTGTTATAATGTAATACAGTGGTAAAACAACGACAGGTGTTTGTTATAATGTAATACACTGGTAAAACAACGACAGGGGTTGTTATAATGTAATACAGTGGTAAAACAACGACAGGTATTGTTATAATGTAATACACTAGCAAAACAACGACAGGTGTTGTTATAATGTAATACACTGGTAAAACAACGACAGGTGTTTGTTATAATGTAATACAGTGGTAAAACAACGACAGGTGTTGTTATAATGTAATACACTGGCAAAACAACGACAGGTGTTGTTATAATGTAATACACTGGTAAAACAACGACAGGTGTTTGTTATAATGTAATACAGTGGTAAAACAACGACAGGTGTTGTTATAATGTAATACACTGGCAAAACAACGACAGGTGTTGTTATAATGTAATACACTAGTAAAACAACGACAGATGTTGTTATAATGTAATACAGTGGTAAAACGACGACAGTTGTTTGTTATAATGTAATACACTAGTAAAACAACGACAGGTGTTTGTTATAATGTAATACACTTGTAAAACGACGAGAGGTGTTGTTATAATGTAATACACTGGTAAAACAACGACAGGTGTTTGTTATAATGTAATACACTGGTAAAACGACGACAGGTGTTGTTGTATTTTTTATATTGAAATCGAACCAAGATTTTTTTTGTTCAGAGAGGTTCGACAGGGTTAGTGATAGCACATCTGTTGTGGTGATAGCACATCTGTTGTAGTGATAGCACATCTGTTGTAGTGATAGCACATCTGTTGGGGCTGAGCTCCGCATTTTAGGCAAATGAAATTAGTTTCACGTAGACAATAGGGCATATCAGTTTTCGATAATCAAAATTATAGAAATGTTCATTATTTATTAGCTATAGGTAATACTTTAATTCGAGAAAACGATAAACAGATATTCACGATTATCCCTGAACAAGCAATACCTCATCTGACTCACAAAAATCATACTAACTGTAAATAGAATAAGTTATTTTGTTACAGAAAATCATACTAACTGTTAATAGAATAAGTTATTTTGTTACAGAAAATCATACTAACTGTAAATAGAATAAGTTATTTTGTTACAGAAAATCATACTAACTGTTAATAGAATAAGTTATTTTGTTACAGAAAATCATACTAACTGTAAATAGAATAAGTTATTTTGTTACAGAAAATCATACTAACTGTTAATAGAATAAGTTATTTTGTTACAGAAAATCATACTAACTGTAAATAGAATAAGTTATTTTGTTACAGAAAATCATACTAACTGTTAATAGAATAAGTTATTTTGTTACAGAAAATCATACTAACTGTAAATAGAATAAGTTATTTTGTTACAGATGGGATTCGTATTTTTATAATTTCCTTGACGAAATAAAACGTCTTCGGGAGGGGTTTGATGAACATCAATTCCATTGGACACTCGGCCACTTTCAGCTATCATGAAACATAGAATGTTAAACACCACAAACATAAGTTCCCTTGGACACTCGGCCACCTTCAGCTATCATGAAACATAGAACGTTAAACACCACAAACAACAGTTCCCTTGGACACTCGGCCACCTTCAGCTATCATGAAACATAGAATGTTAAACACCACAAACATCAATTCCCTTGGACACTCGGCCACCTTCAGCTATCATGAAACATAGAATGTTAAACACCACAAACATCAATTCCCTTGGACACTTGGCCACCTTTAGCTATCATGAAACATAGAATGTTAAACACCACAAACATCAGTTCCCTTGGACACTCGGCCACCTTCAGCTATCATGAAACATAGAATGTTAAACACCACAAACATCAATTCCCTTGGACACTCGGCCACCTTCAGCTATCATGAAACATAGAATGTTAAACACCACAAACATCAATTCCCTTGGACACTTGGCCACCTTTAGCTATCATGAAGCATAGAATGTTAAACACCACAAACATCAATTCTCTTGGACACTCGGCCACCTTCAGCTATCATGAAACATAGAATGTTAAACACCACAAACATCAATTCCCTTGGACACTTGGCCACCTTCAGCTATCACGAAACATAGAATGTTAAACACCACAAACATCAATTCCCTTGGACACTTGGCCACCTTCAGCTATCATGAAACATAGAATGTTAAACACCACAAACATCAATTCCCTTGGACACTCGGTCACCTTCAGCTATCATGAAACATAGAATGTTAAACACCACAAACATCAATTCTCTTGGACACTCGGCCACCTCCAGCTATCATGAAACATAGAATGTTAAACACCACAAACATCAGTTCCCTTGGACAATCGGCCACCTTCAGCCATCACGAAACATAGAATCTTCTGTACTAAAACTCAGATTGGAATGCTGTCAAGTTCTTGGTCGGAACTCTAGCCGTATCAGAAATGGAGTAAAAGAGGTCCTTCGTATAAAAATAAACAATGTCCAGAATATGGAACTGATACAAAGCAGGATGAATTGTAATCTACTGCTTAATTTAACTGGCAAACAGTTCAACTATGAAGTAATTTCTAACACGTAAATTTCAACGAACTATGACGTGCTTGGCACTCTGAACTACATGTTACATTTGCGAGACCTACTTATCGTTTAATTTATTACCTATCGTCTTGTTTTAAACTATATATGCGTTAATCGGATTTATTACCATTTTAATTATGTTTAAGAAGTTTGTGGTTTTACAAGTTAATAGGTTTAACAGATAACCTAGTTTATACGATATTGTTAATGTAAGCTCATAGTAATAATAGGTGTAAGTGTCATTATTTTCTCACACACATTTATAGTACCTTTTTTTTTCATTTAGTGTTCTGCTTCTACGTAACGAACAGGTCTCTAAAGATCTTAGTTAATAAAAACCTTAGATTTTAATGTGGCACTTCAAGTTGAGATTTTCTTTACATACCACGTGCTAATATCTTTAAATAAACAAATAAATATTACAAAATACATTAGTTGGTAATAAATAGTTTCCAGTGAATGAAATTGCACTGATGTTTTGTTTTAGATCCAATCAGTATACAAACAGAAAAAAAACGAAACTACACAATTTGTTGCCTTATGACTCAGCGATAAGCGTGAGGGCTTATGACTCTAGAATTCGAGGCTCGAGATCCTCCTAAACAAGCTTGTTTCGTGCTATTGTAACAGTCACATGAATGTGTGTCCTAAAATAACTTTCACGGATTACTTTGGTTTTTCCGTTGTCTACATTGAGTACGATTTAAATCACTGTCAAGTCAACAGAGGGAGCTCTGGAAGCAAATTTTGAAAACAAATTGAATGTGCAACTGTTACAGCTTCATATACGTATCACAAGAAGGCGTAAGCGGCTTATGAATATGTTTATCAAAATAAACTGCACAACATTTATGTTCGTATGTTGTGAACAGTAACAAATTAGTTTTATTCTACTCCAAGGCACTCGAATCGTAATCCGAGAGTTGCGGGTTCGAATCCCCGTCATACCAAACGTGCTCGCTCTCTCAGCCGTGGGGCGTTATAATGTGACGGTTAATCCCACTATTCGTTTGTAAAGAGTAGTCAAAAGGTTGGCGGCGGATGGTGATAACTAGCCGCCTTCCCTTTAGTCTTAAACAGCAAAATTAGGGACGGCTAATGCAGGATAGCCCTCGTATAGCTTTGCCCGAAATTCAAAACAAGCCGATCGACTTGAAGGTGCAGAAGTAAACAAGATAACCTATCATTGACCCTGTTATAAGCTATTATCAAACTTTGTTTTTGGTCGAGGTGGATACTTTAGTCACGGATGTTCGACTACATCTCGTTCGAATGATATTTATATTCATAGTAAATGTTTTCTAACGTTTTCGTAACTGACGAACTATGTTATTCGTAGTTTCATCTAGTACCTGGAAATGTCCAATGAATTCAATACTTACTACAAGTGTTCTCTTGAAATAGCAGACAAACAGCAGTGTACTATCAATGGAATTCTGTGTTTATATCGTGTTTGTATCAGTAGATAAAGTTGTAATACTACTACGTAATGTATTTAATTTCACGTGTTTATATCATGTTTGTTCAGTAAATAAAGTTATAATACTATTGTGTAATGTACTTTAATATGTTTATATCATGTTTATGTCAGTAAATAAAGTATTAAATACAACTTTGTAATGTGCTCACTTTCACATGTTTATATCATGTTTGTATCCTTAGATAAAGTATTAATTTAAAAAGTTTGGAGATGGTTGAATGGATAATTTAAAAACTTTATTATAAATGTACAACATTTCAACAACATTCTGTCATGCTAAGGTACAAGTAGTTTACACAGATACACAAGTGTATATTTTATCACCTCAGGTACAAATAGTTTACACAGATACACCAGTATATATTTTATCACCTCAGGTACAAGTAGTTTACACAGATACACCAGTATATATTTTATCACCTCAGGTACAAGTAGTTTACACAGATACACCAGTATATATTTTATCACCTCAGGTACAAGTAGTTTACACAGATACACCAGTGTATATTTTATCACATCAGGTACAAGTAGTTTACACAGATACACCAGTGTATATTTTATCACCTCAGGTACAAGTAGTTTACACAGATACACCAGTGTATATTTTATCACCTCAGGTACAAGTAGTTTACACAGATACACCAGTGTATATTTTATCACATCAGGTACCAGTAGTTTACACAGATACACCAGTGTATATTTTATCACCTCAGGTACAAGTAGTTTACACAGATACACCAGTGTATATTTTATCACCTCAGGTACAAGTAGTTTACACAGATACACCAGTGTATATTTTATCACATCAGGTACAAGTAGTTTACACAGATACACCAGTATATATTTTATCACCTCAGGTACAAGTAGTTTACACAGATACACCAATGTATATTTTATCACATCAGGTACCAGTAGTTTACACAGATACACCAGTATATATTTTATCACCTCAGGTACAAGTAGTTTACACAGATACACCAGTATATATTTTATCACCTCAGGTACAAGTAGTTTACACAGATACACCAGTGTATATTTTATCACCTCAGGTACAAGTAGTTTACACATATACACCAGTATATATTTTATCACCTCAGGTACAAGTAGTTTACACAGATACACCAGTATATATTTTATCACCTCAGGTACAAGTAGTTTACACATATACACCAGTATATATTTTATCACCTCAGGTACAAGTAGTTTACACAGATACACCAATGTATATTTTATCACATCAGGTACAAGTAGTTTACACAGATACACCAGTGTATATTTTATCACCTCAGGTACAAGTAGTTTACACAGATACACAAGTGTATATTTTATCACCTCAGGTACAAGTAGTTTACACAGATACACAAGTGTATATTTTATCACATCAGGTACAAGTAGTTTACACAGATACACCAGTATATATTTTATCACCTCAGGTACAGGTAGTTTACACAGATACACCAGTATGTATTTTATCACCTCAGGTACAAGTAGTTTACACAGATACACCAGTATATATTTTATCACCTCAGGTACAAGTAGTTTACACAGATACACCAGTGTATATTTTCTTATCCTCAAAAGTTTTGTTTTATAAAAGGTAGGTTCCTCGTTATCAAGTTTTAAATTATTAATTACAGCTCTGTACGTGTATTCTTTTGCGTACCATATAGTGTGCAATATACTCACTTTTTGTATTCTGTCCTTTTGTATTAAAGAATATAATAGAACATATTGAGTTCTCTGTGTTCATGTCCTATTTTAATAGATAATGTTGTGTAATTTATTCACATCTCTGCGTCATATTAGAGGATATAATACATTGCACTTGGCTTTTTGTGTGTTACAGTTCAAAATTTCGAAAGGAACTCAAAATAAAAATTGAACACTCTGACAGAGATATATTTTTGTTTATTCCATGTTATATCATTCATTTGACCAACTCTAAACTTTAAGATGATTAGTTTAAACTATTCTTGCTTCTAGTTTAATTTTTATCATAGAAATGTAAATTGCGTTGAGCAGCAAAAGTCTTAACCCTAAAATTAGGGACTTTCATCCCCACGGCGGATCTGTTTATTACTGCGCTTAAGACCAAAAAATAAAAGAAAAACGGAACGACATAAAACATATATCAAACGAATTAAAATATTAGATTCAGCTTTTAAAAAATATACAAAAGAATACAAGCCACCAAATTGTACCCAAGAAAATAATACAAGTATCCGTTAACAAAATTCAATCATGACCCAAAGGAACATTTGTAAGCCTAAAATACCGGTATGGCCACCATTGGCTTTTTTATCAAATTTGTGAAAGCTATTTGTTTAATATTTATCTGACTGCCGGTTAAGGGGGGGGGGGGGCTTTTAATAATCTATAAACACATATGTCTAATAATCTATGATATATTCATATGTATGTATGTGAAAACACTGACAGTATTACATGTAATTAACCAGTATTAACATAGATGGTAACTTTAGGGTTAACTAAATATATTTTTTTTTTACTAAATCGATTATCTTACAAGTTAGCCCACTATGATAACAAGAATAAAAATATTAACTATATATATTCTACCATAACTTTTGAACATGTCACCCTTAGCTAAAATGGATAAGTTGCAGGCTTAGTTACAGGACTAGATGACGATAGTTGTGTTCAAACTTGTATTTCTTGGGTCACGTATTGACTTCGAACTTGAATCTCAGAGTTGGTACAAAAAAAAGAAACCCCTGTAGGTACAACAAATCCTAACATGGAAGGATATTCTCATGTGAAACCACGTTTGTAAGAAACCCGAAAATAGACCTGGTCTGATAAAGTTAGATCTTATCGGATTCTAACATGTCTGACCCACCTCGTGTTAACGTCATCAGAGGCGGTTATCGGGGTTTAGGTGCTGGTTTCTAGAAATATGTTTATTTTATCTTCTTTTAAGTTAAGTTGTTTCAATAGCGAACTTACCTTATCCAGTGACATAAATACCACAATTTACTTAACAAACTAATACTTATTTGTTTTAAAGATTTCGCTCAAATCTACATAACCATTATTCATGCAGAGTTATCCATAAGTTTCTACTGATAGACTAATCAGAATGCAGCTAGTCAACAGTACCCTCCGCCAACTCTAGGCTGACCGAATAATGGGATTCAATTGTCGTTCTTATACAATGCGCGCTACTCCAAAATGAATTTGATTTTGCTGTAACGGGACTTAAGCCACGAACCTTTTGATCCATATTCAAGGGCACGCTAACCACTACGACACACACTAATGCTGAAGACTAAATCTCAATTTGACATTTTCTTTCAGAGAACAGCGTTTTATTTCATTATTCTGTGCTGCCTGTGAAAGATAATTTGAAATTCAAGCCTTGAAACTTCTTGATTTTAACGTGTTAAAAACTAATCACAGCCAGGGCGTCACTTCCAAAGCTCAATAATGACACAGGTGCAAGTAATTACTTCGTGTTTTTTTACTGTTTTTTTAAGCCTGTTGATAAGATCTGGAAATGATATAAAAAAAACATACATTATACCGAGTGACTCCCATTCTTAGAATCAAGTACAACTTTGTATGATTTAGAGAGTTTGGGCTATTCGTTCTGTGTCATCGGCAGGGATCACATCCCTGATTGTACAGTTATAGCTCCCTGCACAATTTACGTGTGTGTCGTATTGACTTGCTACTAAAATCAATGTGCATATCTTTACAAAACGCATGCACGATAAATTAACGTAGTTTTACTTGACCTTACAGTTTTATGTTTTTTATAAACAATTCATACACCCTTTTAACTGATAAACCACGGCTTTGTCGTTACGTGACCTTTAAACCCTGTTAACTGATAAACCACGGCTTTGCGTTACGTGACCTTTAAACCCTGTTAACCGATAAACCACGGCTTTGTCGTTACGTGACCTTTAAACCCTGTTAACTGATAAACCACGGCTTTGTCGTTACATGACCTTTAAACCCTATTAACTGATAAAACACGGCTTTGTCGTTACGTGACCTTTAAACCCTGTTAACTGATAAACCACGGCTTTGTCGTTACGTGACCTTTAAACCCTATTAACTGATAAACCACGGCTTTGTCGTTACGTGACCTTTAAACCCTGTTAACTGATAAACCACGGCTTTGTCGTTACGTGACCTTTAAACCCTGTTAACTGATAAACCACGCCTTTGTCGTTACGTGACCTTTAAACCCTGTTAACCGATAAACCACGGCTTTGTCGTTACGTGACCTTTAAACCCTGTTAACCGATAAACCACGGCTTTGTCGTTACGTGACCTTTAAACCCTGTTAACCGATAAACCACGGCTTTGTCGTTACGCGACCTTTAAACCCTATTAACTGATAAACCACGGCTTTGTCGTTACGCGACCTTTAAACCCTATTAACTGATAAACCACGGCTTTGTCGTTACGTGACCTTTAAACCCTGTTAACTGATAAACCACGGCCTTGTCGTTACGTGGTCTTTAATAACATTAAAAAACATGTAAACAAAAGTTTATAAGAAACTGTAGTTAATTTTATTTAACACAAGTTTGTGTATTTTTACACAAAACGAATGGTTTCTCTCTACGTGTTTAAATTCTTTATACTCAATGCTATATTCAACAAAATCTAATGACAATATTAATAATGACAATATTTTGCCCTCTACCGATCGATAGTGAGGTATACGAAACAAGTCACTTGGCGTTAAAAATGTTATTCACTAACTTTCCTTAAGGTGAAATATGAAACTTTATTTACAGTACGTGTTATGTTTATACAACTATATAAATACTTACAGTACGTGTTATGTTTATACAACTGTAAATATTTACAGTACGTGTTATGTTTATACAACTATATAAATATTTACAGCACGTGTTATGTTACTACAACTATATAAATATTTACAGCACGTTTTATGTTACTACAACTATATAAATATTTACAGTACGTGTTATGTTACTACAACTATATAAATATTTACAGTACATGTTATGTTTATACAACTATATAAATATTTACAGCACGTGTTATGTTACTACAACTATATAAATATTTACAGCACGTGTTATGTTTATACAACTGTCTAAATATTTACAGCACGTGTTATGTTACTACAACTATATAAATATTTACAGTACGTGTTATGTTTATACAACTGTAAATATTTACAGTACGTGTTATGTTTATACAACTATATAAATATTTACAGCACGTGTTATGTTACTACAACTATATAAATATTTACAGCACGTGTTATGTTTATACAACTGTCTAAATATTTACAGTACGTGTTATGTTTATACAACTGTCTAAATATTTACAGCACGTGTTATGTTACTACAACTATATAAATATTTACAGTACGTGTTATGTTTATACAACTGTCTCAATATTTATAGTACGTGTTATGTTTATACAACTATATAAATATTTACACTACGTGTTATGTTTATACAACTGTCTCAATATTTACACTACGTGTTATGTTTATACAACTGTCTAAATATTTACACTACGTGTTATGTTTATACAACTGTCTAAATATTTACAGCACGTGTTATGTTACTACAACTATATAAATATTTACAGTACGTGTTATGTTTATACAACTGTCTAAATATTTACAGCACGTGTTATGTTACTACAACTATATAAATATTTACAGTACGTGTTATGTTTATACAACTGTAAATATTTACAGTACGTGTTATGTTTATACAACTGTCTCAATATTTACAGTACGTGTCATGTTTATACAACTGTCTAAATATTTACAGCACGTGTTATGTTACTACAACTATATAAATATTTACAGTACGTGTTATGTTTATACAACTGTCTAAATATTTACAGTACGTGTCATGTTTATACAACTGTCTAAATATTTACAGTACGTGTCATGTTTATACAACTGTCTAAATATTTACAGTACGTGTCATGTTTATACAACTGTAAATGTTTACAGTACGTGTCATGTTTATGCTCAATATGCTAACAGTATTTCTATTATTTTTCTCGACATCTTAAAGATGGCTGAAGGAAGAAAAATTTCTTGTCGTGACGTCACACAGCATAGAAACAGGGTTATCCTTCATACCTTCTCTCTACATTGTAATAATTAAAATAAAAATCCTCAACTTACATGGTAACATTTAGAAGAAAATAAAAACCCTCTACTTACATGGTAATAATCAGAAGAAAATAAAAACCCTCTACTTACATGGTAACATTTAGAATAAAATAAAAACCCTCTACTCACATGGTAACATTTAGAATAAAATAAAAACCCTCTACTCACACGGTAACATTTAGAATAAAATAAAAACCCTCTACTTACACGGTAACATTTAGAATAAAATAAAAACCCTCTACTTACATGGTAACATTTAGAATAAAATAAAAACCCTCTACTTACACTGTAACATTTAGAATAAAATAAAAACACTCTACTTACATGGTAACATTTAGAAGAAAACAAAAACACTATACTTACATGGTAACATTTAGAAGAAAATAAAAAATTTCTACTTACATGGTAACATTTAGAATAAAATAAAAACCCTCTACTTACATGGTAACATTTAGAAGAAAATAAAAACACTATACTTACATGGTAACATTTAGAAGAAAATAAAAAATTTCTACTTACATGGTAACATTTCGAATAAAATAAAAACCCTCTACTTACATGGTAACATTTAGAATAAAATAAAAACCCTCTACTTACTTGGTAACATTTAGAATAAAATAAAAACCCTCTACTTACATGGTAACATTTAGAATAAAATAAAAACCCTCTACTTACATGGTAACATTTAGAATAAAATAAAAACCCTCTACTTACATGGTAACATTTAGAATAAAATAAAAACCCTCTACTTACATGGTAACATTTAGAATAAAATAAAAACACTATACTTACATGGTAACATTTAGAATAAAATAAAAACACTCTACTTACATGGTAACATTTAGAATAAAATAAAAACCCTCTACTTACTTGGTAACATTTAGAATAAAATAAAAGCCCTCTACTTACATGGTAACATTTAGAATAAAATAAAAACCCTCTACTTACTTGGTAACATTTAGAATAAAATAAAAACCCTCTACTTACATGGTAACATTTAGAATAAAATAAAACCCTCTACTTACATGGTAACATTTAGAATAAAATAAAACCCTCTACTTACATGGTAACATTTAGAATAAAATAAAACCCTCTACTTACATGGTAACATTTAGAATAAAATAAAACCCTCTACTTACATGGTAACATTTAGAATAAAATAAAACCCTCTACTTACATGGTAACATTTAGAATAAAATAAAACCCTCTACTTACATGGTAACATTTAGAATAAAATAAAAACACTATACTTACATGGTAACATTTAGAATAAAATAAAAACACTCTACTTACATGGTAACATTTAGAAGAAAATAAAAACACTATACTTACATGGTAACATTTAGAAGAAAATAAAAAATTTCTACTTACATGGTAACATTTCGAATAAAATAAAAACCCTCTACTTACATGGTAACATTTAGAATAAAATAAAAACCCTCTACTTACTTGGTAACATTTAGAATAAAATAAAAACCCTCTACTTACATGGTAACATTTAGAATAAAATAAAAACCCTCTACTTACATGGTAACATTTAGAATAAAATAAAAACCCTCTACTTACATGGTAACATTTAGAATAAAATAAAACCCTCTACTTACATGGTAACATTTAGAATAAAATAAAAACACTATACTTACATGGTAACATTTAGAATAAAATAAAACACTCTACTTACATGGTAACATATAGAATAAAATAAAAACACTCTACTTACATGGTAACATTTAGAATAAAATAAAACCCTCTACTTACATGGTAACATTTAGAATAAAATAAAAACCCTCTACTTACATGGTAACATTTAGAATAAAATAAAACCCTCTACTTACATGGTAACATTTAGAATAAAATAAAAACCCTCTACTTACATGGTAACATTTAGAATAAAATAAAACACTCTACTTACATGGTAACATTTAGAATAAAATAAAACCCTCTACTTACATGGTAACATTTAGAATAAAATAAAACCCTCTACTTACTTGGTAACATTTAGAATAAAATAAAACCCTCTACTTACATGGTAACATTTAGAATAAAATAAAAACCTCTACTTACATGGTAACATTTAGAATAAAATAAAAACCCTCTACTTACTTGGTAACATTTAGAATAAAATAAAAACCCTCTACTTACATGGTAACATTTAGAATAAAATAAAAACCCTCTACTTACATGGTAACATTTAGAATAAAATAAAACCCTCTACTTACATGGTAACATTTAGAATAAAATAAAACCCTCTACTTACATGGTAACATTTAGAATAAAATAAAAACACTATACTTACATGGTAACATTTAGAATAAAATAAAAACACTCTACTTACATGGTAACATATAGAATAAAATAAAAACACTCTACTTACATGGTAACATATAGAATAAAATAAAAACACTCTACTTACATGGTAACATATAGAATAAAATAAAAACACTCTACTTACATGGTAACATTTAGAATAAAATAAAAACCCTCTACTTACATGGTAACATTTAGAATAAAATAAAAACCCTCTACTTACATGGTAATAATTAGAATAAAATTTTAATAAAATGTGTAAAAAAAATTTTTTCATCGCAGGATTTTTAAACATTTTGTCCAAACCTATATAATGACTATTCACACATAGCTTTTCTTAATGTTGAACTAATGGTCGGATTGCGGATATGAGGGTGCATGGTTCGTGTCGCGTTGCCCCAAAATTGTGTTCCGTATTTTGGGGCTGTGGGTGCGCTACAATAATGATGTTCAACTCCTACTATTCAGTTACTGTAGCCAAAGAGCTGGCGTTGGGTGCTATTGACTACCTGCCTTTTCTAACAGTTCAGTATCACGGACGATTAATGTTGGTAGTTTTAACGTAAATATCTGAAACAACCAGACAAAAGAAATCGACCAACGAATAATGAAAATTGACCGTGAAACTTACAGTGTACCCACGACACCAAAGTTCGGCGGAACACGATTTTTCGAATTGTCAGTTCGGGCAGTGACGTAACTAGGTTTTCTATTCGTGGATTGGGAGGGTCAGTAAATTAAGAAACTGAAATTGATCTAAATTCTTAATAAAACGGTCGTTAAAACAAATGTTATAATGTTTTTTATAAGATCTTTATTAAATGATAGATAACCAGTTTGTTTTGTGTAAAAGCTGAAAAATTATGTGATCCAATGCCTAGATTTTTCAGAGCGTCCCGTTCCCTTGACTGAGTTCGGACAAGCTAAAAACCTGAGTTGTTGGTTTTAAGTTTCGCACAAAGCTCCACGCAGGACATCTGCGTTAGCCGTACTTAATATTGCAGTATAAAACGAAAGAGAAGACAGCTAGTCATCACCACCAACTCTTGGGCTGCTCTTTTACCAAATTATAGTGGAAGTAGCTGTAACATTATAACGTCTTCCCAACTGAAAAGACGAGCATGTTTGGTGTGACAAGGATTCGAACCCGCGACCCTCACATTAGGAGTCACGTACCTTAACCACTTAGCCATGCCAGACCGAAAACCCAACCCACACCGCGGACCTTCACCACAGCTAAGCAAATGGAATAATAAATTTACATAAGGAATTTTAAATACCCAGAATTCTCTTGTTTATACATAAAATACGAATAAGTAAACTTAGTGAAAGAGTACATAAATAAACCGTAGGAGAAATGAAAATTGAATATTTAACGAACTCCCGCGAGCGATGGCACGAAGGGAGCACGAGCTGTTGTTTACGTGCTGATTTTTGCTACTGTAACATCCAATAAACAGTGGAGAGACTCACGGAAACTTGACATAAAAAAAGTTTTATTTACGGTTTTATCCTACTCTAGATTTTTTTCACCTTCAGTTACTAGCCATTGTTGTACATAATGGCACGTGCTTACATCATCTCCACGAGTGGTTTATCGATGCTGTGTCAATTTCTAAAAACCCATTTCTCTCTCTCTCTCTAGCTTGTTTTCACTTTCATGTGTAAATGAAAACTACAGCCCGATCTATATAACCTTGAGACAATCTATGTAATGTCGTTATTGCCTGGGGTTCGATTCCTCGCGGTGAACACAGCACATCGCTCAATGTGGCTTTGCTCTACAAAAAACAAACTTTATAATAAACTAACGCTAGTAGCTTATGCAAGACTCGGGAAAATCAGTGATTACAAAACGTAGTTTCCCACTCGGTGAAATCACGTTCATTAA
This sequence comes from Tachypleus tridentatus, assembly GCF_004210375.1. Taxonomy (NCBI): domain Eukaryota; kingdom Metazoa; phylum Arthropoda; class Merostomata; order Xiphosura; family Limulidae; genus Tachypleus; species Tachypleus tridentatus. The sequence goes on along the minus strand of NW_027467782.1, from coordinate 47,292,620 downwards.
ACTTTTAAAACTACTGTCGTATTTCATCAGTTGGATTCACGTACCGTATCACATTGGCTTTTCTCTCTTTTTGTTGTTTGTTCCAACAATCGGTGTAAAAACTGATCAAAATCTTCAGTTATATAAATTTACTCGATAGAACTAGAATAATCAGTGTGATTAATTACATTTCTTGTTACCAGGGGATTTGTAAAACATTTCTTCACAAGTAACATAAAAAGTTTAGAACAGCGTGCTCACAAAGAATGTCAGTAATTGTAGGGTTAACTGGCAATGAGTCATTTGAAGGTTTCATGTTTACAACGCTTAAATAATAAACGTGTATATATTAATAATACTATACGTTTATTATTAATAATGCTACTGTAAACATTAATGAAAAATCAAACATGAAATAATATATATATATATATAAACATGAAATCACCAAATCCTTGTCCAACGTGATTAAATGTTTTTTGTTTGTGTTTTTCATGTTTCGTTCGTGTAGAACTTATCAAGGAACACCACTAGTTTCCTCAGTTTGAATAGCTAGAGAAATAGCTACTAATCAATAGCACTCAGGGCTAACCCTCACGAGGTCTGATTAAAAATGTTCCAAGACTTCTTCTGTTACATGTGCCAGTACAGAGACACTGAGGTTGGTACAAAGAATAAACACATCTACCCCATGAACAAGCCATTTCTTCAGACCTTAAAGCTGTGTTGCGAAAAACTTGTTCAAAGATAGACGTATCTATTGCTCCTGTTATAATAAAAATAGGACTGTTTGTTTGTTTAGTTTCTTATAGCAAAGCCACATGGACTATCTGCTGAGTCTCACCGAGAGGAATCGAACTCTGATTTTACAACTGTAAATCCGTAGACTTAAATAAAACTGGTCAGAAAAGATGAACACTGTGTTTGTATCACGTTCTATCTGAAGAATGGTAAAGGAGGAACAGAAATCCTCGAAATGTTAAGAACTGCCTTTGGTGATGACTGCTTTATTAAGACTGTCGTTTATCAGTGGATGAAACGCTTCCAAGATGGCCGAGGATCGTTCAAAGATAACCCACGTTCTGAGCGACTGTCGACACAGTCCATTCATGAAACGGTCGCTAAAGTGAAAGACAAAATTCGAAGCGATCGATAATTAACTATCCACGATCTGCTGATGAACTGGACATTTCCTCTGGATCGTATCAGGATCCTTCATCATGACAACATGCCTCCACAAACTACTGTCTGTTCAAGAAGTTTTGGCAGAACTGTGATAACGCCTCCCGTACTCTCCCGATCTCACCCCTTGTGATTTTTATCTGTTCCCAAAAACAAAAATTAAGTTCGAAGATATTTGATGGCATTCCAACCATCCATAATAATATGAAAGCAGAACTTAGTCTCGTAACAGTTGAAGATTTCCATTATTGCTTCTACAAATGGCAAGAACGTTGGGACAAGTGTGTATCAGAAAATATCACTTTGACGATGATATAATACTGATGTATGTACACTTTGAAGGTGATATAATACTGATGTATGTACACTTTGAAGATGATATGATACTGATGTATGTACACTTTGAAGGTGATGTAATACTGATGTATGTACACTTTGAAGGTGATATAATACTGATGTATGTACACTTTGAAGGTGATGTAATACTGATGTATGTACACTTTGAAGATGATACAATACTGATGTATGTACACTTTGAAGGTGATGTAATACTGATGTATGTACACTTTGAAGGTGATGTAATACTGATGTATGTACACTTTGAAGGTGATATAATATTGATGTATGTACACTTTGAAGGTGATATAATACTGATGTATGTACACTTTGAAGGTGATATGATACTGATATATGTACACTTTGAAGGTGATATAATATTGATGTATGTACACTTTGAAGATGATACAATACTGATGTATGTACACTTTGAAGGTGATGTAATACTGATGTATGTACACTTTGAAGATGATACAATACTGATGTATGTACACTTTGAAGATGATACAATACTGATGTATGTACACTTTGAAGGTGATGTAATACTGATGTATGTACACTTTGAAGGTGATATGATACTGATGTATGTACACTTTGAAGGTGATATAATATTGATGTATGTACACTTTGAAGGTGATATAATACTGATGTATGTACACTTTGAAGGTGATACAATATTGATGTATGTACACTTTGAAGGTGGTATGATACTGATGTATGTACACTTTGAAGGTGGTATGATACTGATGTATGTACACTTTGAAGGTGGTATGATACTGATATATGTACACTTTGAAGGTGATATGATACTGATGTATGTACACTTTGAAGGTGATATAATACTGATGTATGTACACTTTGAAGGTGATACAATATTGATGTATGTACACTTTGAAGGTGGTATGATACTGATGTATGTACACTTTGAAGGTGGTATGATACTGACGTATGTACACTTTGAAAGTGGTATGATACTGATGTATGTACACTTTGAAGATGATACAATACTGATGTATGTACACTTTGAAGGTGGTATGATACTGATGTATGTACACTTTGAAGGTGGTATGATACTGATGTATGTACACTTTGAAGATGATACAATACTGATGTATGTACACTTTGAAGGTGATATAATACTGATTATGTACACTTTGAAGGTGGTATGATACTGATGTATGTACACTTTGAAGGTGGTATGATACTGACGTATGTACACTTTGAAGGTGGTATGATACTGATGTATGTACACTTTGAAGGTGGTATGATATTGATGTATGTACACTTTGAAGGTGGTATGATACTGACGTATGTACACTTTGAAGGTGGTATGATACTGATGTATGTACACTTTGAAGGTGGTATGATACTGACGTATGTACACTTTGAAGGTGATATGATACTGACGTATGTACACTTTGAAGGTGGTATGATACTGATGTATGTACACTTTGAAGGTGGTATGATACTGACGTATGTACACTTTGAAAGTGGTATGACACTGATGTATGTACACTTTGAAGATGATACAATACTGATGTATGTACACTTTGAAGGTGATATAATACTGATTATGTACACTTTGAAGGTGGTATGATACTGATGTATGTACACTTTGAAGGTGGTATGATACTGACGTATGTAGACTTTGAAAGTGGTATGATACTGACGTATGTACACTTTGAGGGTGGTATGATACTGATGTATGTACACTTTGAAGGTGATATGATACTGATGTATGTACACTTTGAAGGTGATATGATACTGATGTCTGTACACTTTGAAGGTGATATGATACTGATGTATGTACACTTTGAAGATGATATGATACTGACGTATGTACACTTTGAAGGTGGTATGATACTGACGTATGTACACTTTGAAAGTGGTATGATACTGATGTATGTACACTTTGAAGATGATATGATACTGACGTATGTACACTTTGAAGGTGGTATGATACTGACGTATGTACACTTTGAAAGTGGTATGATACTGACGTATGTACACTTTGAAGGTGATATGATACTGACGTATGTACACTTTGAAGGTGATATGATACTGATGTATGTACACTTTGAAGGTGGTATGATACTGATGTATGTACACTTTGAAGATGATATGATACTGACGTATGTACACTTTGAAGGTGGTATGATACTGACGTATGTACACTTTGAAAGTGGTATGATACTGACGTATGTACACTTTGAAGGTGATATGATACTGACGTATGTTCACTTTGAAGGTGGTATGATACTGACGTATGTACACTTTGAAAGTGGTATGATACTGACGTATGTATACTTTGAAAGTGGTATAATACTGACGTATGTACACTTTGAAAGTGGTATAATACTGACGTATGTACACTTTGAAAGTGGTATGATACTGATATATGTACATTCTTTAAAATAAATGTGAGAATTAAAATTTTTTGATCACACCTCCTATCTGACAACCGTATAATTTGAAATTATAAATAAAACTACATTATCTGAAAGTGCGAAGCGTGGTTTTGATGTCATAATCTCAAACAAACCGTTTTGGACCTTAAATGGTTACACTGTCTGTTGCAAAATTGTACAAAAAAAACAAACTTTTCTCGCTCAAATAGATATATCGAAAAATGACCTAAAATTTGCCCTTTTCTCCCGTCTACCTGTCCAGTCTTTAAATGTAAAACGTTTAAAAACTACTGCTTGTTGAAACTCAACTGCCCATTAATATAAATGCTAAACATTTATTCTCAAATATGATAGGAATCGAAACTATAGCCCTGCCATCTGTTGACAGAAAAGAGAGCTTAATGATAAAATATTTGTCTTTTTTACAAGTAAATTCCGAGAACTAAGTAGTAATTAACATATATATCTGTTATTTTACTCTAACTTGTTTCTTTATACGTTGAATTTTGAAAGTAAACGTGTTACAGAGTGAATGAAAATTACTAGTTTGAAAACAAAAATAAAATAACAAACCTAGACTTCAGACTACTTACCTAATGGTTAGGTTTTAAATATTAAACATTTTATCTCACCTTAAACATCTCAGTTATTGTCAACTTTAACAGAAAAAGCCATGACTCCTAGTCACCTTAACCTGAGGTATCCCAGTTCTTCTCTACTTTAACATAACAAGTTATGACTCCAAGTCACCTTAACCTGAGGTATCCCAGTTCTTGTCAACTTTAACAGAACAAGCCATGACTCCAAGTCACCTTAACCTGAGGTATCCCAGTTCTTGTCTACTTTATCAGAACAGACCATGACTCCAAGTCACCTTAACCTGAGGCATCTCAGTTCTTGTCTACTTTAACAGAACAAGCCATGACTCCAAGTCACCTTAACCTGAGGCATCCTAGTTCTTGTCCACTTTAAGAGAACAGACCATGACTTCAAGTCACCTTAACCTGAGGTATCCCAGTTCTTGTCCACTTTAACAGAACAAGCCATGACTCCAAGTCACCTTAACCTGAGGTATCCCAGTTCTTGTCTACTTTATCAGAACAAGCCATGACTCCAAATCACCTTAACCTGAGACATCCCAGTTCTTGTCTACTTTAACAGAACAAGCCATGACTCCAAGTCACCTTAACCTGAGGCATCCTAGTTCTTGTCCACTTTAAGAGAACAGACCATGACTCCAAGTCACCTTAACCTGAGGTATCCCAGTTCTTGTCGACTTTATCAGAACAAGCCATGACTCCAAGTCACCTTAACTTGGGGTATTCCAGTTCTTGTCTACTTTAACAGAACAAGCCATGACTCCAAATCACCTTAACCTGAGGCATCCCAGTTCTTGTCTACTTTAACAGAACAGACCATGACTCCAAGTCACCTTAACCTGAAGCATCCCAGTTCTTGTCTACTTTAACAGAACAAGCCATGACTCCAAGTCACCTTAACCTCAGGCATCCCAGTTCTTGTCTACTTTAACAGAACAGACCATGACTCCAAGTCACCTTAATCTGAGGTATCCCAGTTCTTATCTACTTTAACAGAACAGACCATGACTCCAAGTCACCTTAATCTGAGGTATCCCAGTTCTTATCTACTTTAACAGAACAGACCATGACTCCAAGTCACCTTAATCTGAGGTATCCCAGTTCTTATCTACTTTAACAGAACAGACCATGACTCCAAGTCACCTTAACCTGAGGTATCCCAGTTCTTGTCTACTTTAACAGAACAAGCCATGTCTCCAAGTCACCTTAACCTCAGGCATCCCAGTTCTTGTCTACTTTAACAGAACAAGCCATGACTCCAAGTCACCTTAACCTGAGGTATCCCAGTTTTTGTCTACTTTAACAGAACAAGCTATGACTCCAAGTCACCTTAACCTGAGGCATCCCAGTTCTTGTCTACTTTAACAGAACAGACCATGACTTCAAGTCACCTTAACCTGAAGCATCCCAGTTCTTGTCTACTTTAACAGAACAAGCCATGACTCCAAGTCACCTTAACCTGAGGCATCCCAGTTATTGTCTACTTTAACAGACCAAGCCATGACTCCAAGTCACCTTAACCTGAAGGATCCCAGTTCTTGTCTACTTTAACAGAACAGACCATGACTCCAAGTCACCTTAACCTGAGACATCCCAGTTCTTGTCTACTTTAACAGAACAGACCATGACTCCAAGTCACCTTAACCTGAGGCATCCTAGTTCTTGTCCACTTTAAGAGAACAGACCATGACTCCAAGTCACCTTAACCTCAGGCATCCCAGTTCTTGTCTACTTTAGCAGAACAGACCATGACTCCAAGTCACCTTAACCTGAGGTTAACAGGTTAGATAAAGTTGTTTACAATAAACCATACATTTATAAGCCATGACTCTAAGCTACCTTAACTGGTAAACACCCACCCCTAAATCACCTCAACTGAAGAAAACATGGAAATCAGAATAAGAACTGTAATTATTTCAGACACAACTCAAACAAGTTCATGTGTATGATGAAGCAGGATGACAAATGTTGAACATTTCAGTTTTAAGATGGTTATCAATAGAGGAGTAACATAGTTCCAAATGTAACAGAACAAAGACTACTTAACAGAAGAGATAGATCAAAAGAGATTTCTAAAAAGACCCTAACTACCTAACTAATTACTAATTTCACTGAAGACAAACCCATTTAACTTATGATTTTACTTATTTATAAAATGACTTGTTGGCCTACTCCTTTTAAATGTCCTGTAACTATGAAAGAAATACCTAAATTCGTGTTTTGTTTACACAATAAATGAGTTGTGTGGTGGAAATTACTGCAGATCATAAGTAACCACGGACAATAAAATTAGTGTAGAACTGTTCAAAAGGTTAGATAAAGTTGTTTACAATAAACAATTATTTAAATGGATAACTAAACCTTCCCCATGTTTATGTGAACAAACTATTAAATCACTTATATGGTAAATAATGTACAAGCACGAAGGAGAATTGTTCACAAAAATAAGTTTTTCACACAATGACTTCACATTTATTATGAACAAAGGTTAAACTACAACATGCTGAGTAATATGTTTTACTTCCACACATATTTACAGAGATGATAAAATCATTCTAATCTGAGCTTTCATTTTCTGCCGACAGTTCTTTGGCTTCTTCCTTCTGCGAGTTTAAACGTGCCGAAATGTCTGTACAAACAACAAGTATAATATTAATCTACTGATACAAGCATGCAACTGGTTTCTAAAGACATGTTTATTATTATGATTCAATAGATACGGTAATTCTACATTAAGTTTTGAAATCACTAAATGTGATACAAGCATGCAACTGGTTTCTAAAGACACGTTTTATTATTATGATTCAATAGATACGGTAATTCTACATTAAGTTTTGAAATCACTAAATGTGATACAAGCATGCAACTGGTTTCTAAAGACATGTTTTATTATTATGATTCAATAAATACGGTAATTCTACATTAAGTTTTGAAATCACTAAATGGAACTTCTAAAAGTATTCTATGTTTATTAAAAACATTATTTTTAGTTTTAGAAATTATTCCATTGAAATGATTTTGTTGAAGTAATCTAATGGAACAGAGGAACCGGACTGTCAGCACTTGGATTGATATGAATTCGAAATACAGAGGACAACCAGTAATGTCCAGAATGTCAGTAACCAATAATTATTATCCAGAATGTCAGTAACCAATAATTATTATTTTAACATTTAAAAAGGTTTGAAACAAATACCAATTTCTTCAATTTAAACTTGATAAATAACATAACAACCATCAAGAACTGATACGCAAGGTACAGAAAAATTAAAATTTACAATACAAAATTGTTATCTAACCTTTAGCTGGATTAAAGACACCCATTGTCTGGACTCCACACACACAAAACATTGAGGCAAAGAAAAAAAAATTATAAGATAAAGTTGTTATCTAACCTTTAGCTGGATTAAAGACACCCATTGTCTGGACTCCACACACACAAAACATTGAGGCAAAGAAAAAAAAATTATAAGATAAAGTTGTTATCTAACCTTTAGCTGGATTAAAGACACCCATTGTCTGGACTCCACACACAAAACATTGAGGCAAAGAAAAAAAAATTATAAGATAAAGTTGTTATCTAACCTTTAGCTGGATTAAAGACACCCATTGTCTGGACTCCACACACACAAAACATTGAGGCAAAGAAAAAAAATTATAAGATAAACTTGTTATCTAACCTTTAGCTGGATTAAAGACACCCATTGTCTGGACTCCACACACACAAAACATTGAGGCAAAGAAAAAAAATTATAAGATAAACTTATCTAACTTTTAGCTGGATTAAAGACACCCATTGTCTGGACTCCACACACACAAAACATTGAGGCAAAGAAAAAAAATTATAAGATAAACTTGTTATCTAACCTTTAGCTGGATTAAAGACACCCATTGTCTGGACTCCACACACACAAAACATTGAGGCAAAGAAAAAAAATTATAAGATAAACTTGTTATCTAACCTTTAGCTGGATTAAAGACACCCATTGTCTGGACTCCACACACAAAACATCTTTTGGACTTCTGGTAGTGACACAGTGCACATTTTTCACAGAAGTAATGTTTACACCTGAAATGTTTGTTACACATAATAATCCAACAGTACATCAATCATTAAAAGTTAAAATGTCTTTTATGGAATATAGAATAATTTGTCTTTTATAAAACACTTTCCAAAAAGCCATATTTTGTAAGAATGAATGTTACAATAGGTAACAGAATGAAAAATAGCTTAAACTAAAAGTTCACAACATGTGGATTTATATTCCTCTCACATTTGATTTTGTAGCAGTGAAAAATGTTATTTTATTACCTAAATATGAAATTTATTTCAGAAGTTACTTCCAAAAAAGCCACAAATTAAATAGTCTCTTAAGTAATAAATGAAATATTCTATATATATATATATATATAGTTAAACTACAATTAGAAAATAAAAAACAATTTCAAATGACATTAAATCTAATGAGCAAATAGTTTTAGAAAAACCTGTGTGTTCCAAAGCTTAATAATACCCATCCTGTCATCACATTAACTGAGTTCAGTTTATAGCTCTGACTTACCAACAAATGTGAACGACTCTAGTGAAGAGTTTCATGAAATTTACTAAAAAAGCATGCGAGTTGTGAACAACTAAAAGCAAATGAGTGTGAGAAGCGTAACTGGAAATGTAGTTTGTTTATTTTATAGTGTACAAACAAGTACTTCTACCTACTTTGTGACCACTGGATCTTTGAAAGACTCACGGCAAATGAAACACTTGAAAGGTAGGCTTTCTTCATCGGAGCTTATTTCATAACGAGCCGAATCCTCCTCGCCGTAAGTGTGGCTAGCCATCTCTAATTCTATTTGCCAACCGTGCTTGTAGTCTGAACGGTCGTGCATGAACTTACAACTGTCTGTGGAAATTAGCTCTTCAATTACAATATACTGCATCATACGTTAACAGTATTAATGACACATTCTTTAACATAAAACAAATAATCCTCACAGTCTATACTGTCTCTTAGAGCCATTAAATTACTCAGTAGGAATCACACGACAACATGTTTTAAAAGATTACCTATGTGTTTGTGTCAGTCTTCAAATAAATCAATACTGACAGTTCTGACAGCCCCAAATATATTTCACCTCCCAGAAGAAAGTTATAGTATAACAAAATTTAAATACCCACATTATGATTTTTTACATGTCTCTGAAAATCATCATATGAATTTAAAAGTAAAAACCTACAAAACTATTTTAACCTCAACAACTAATGGTTAAATTTCAAAATTTCCAAAATCCAGAAAACAGAGGTTAATACCACTTATGTGGCACCCCCCTCCACAACTAAAAAAGAATATTTCCTTAAATGTTTATATTCTGAGAGGGTCCAAACCTTACATCCATAAATTCAAATCTGAGAGGGTCCAAACCTTACATCCATAAAAAGAGTTTAAAAACAGAGATAAATTTAAATGAGAATTACAATAGAAATCTTCTTAAGAAACAATGAAAATGTAAAATGAAAAAAAAGACAGGATTATTTTTTAAATATTTACTTCTTTAAATCTCTCTTTCTTGTCAGCTGTGCAAGTATATTAAGTATTTTAAAACCTAAGTACCAAAAATATACTACAATATTGTAGGATTAGATACAATTTTTCTCTATTTTCAACATTTGATAACTTAGTAAATCTATCATTTGCAATCTTTCACTGTGCTTCTAAAGATACTAGAGCTACAGTTAGTTTTAAAATAAAACACCTAGTCTATTAACATTTAATAGATATAAAACACATAGTCTACTAACATTTAAATAGATAAACACCTAGTCTACTAACATTTAATAGATATAAAACACCTAGTCTACTAACATTTAATAGATATAAAACACCTAGTCTACTAACATTTAATAGATATAAAACACCTAGTCTACTAACATTTAATAGATATAAAACACCTAGTCTACTAACATTTAATAGATTTAAAACACCTAGTCTACTAACATTTAATAGATTTAAAACACCTAGTCTACTGACATTTAATAGATTTAAAACACCTAGTCTACTAACATTTAATAGATATCAAAACACCTAGTCTACTAACATTTAATAGATATAAAACACCTAGTCTACTAACATTTAATAGATATAAAACACCTAGTCTACTAACATTTAATAGACATGAAACACCTAGTCTACTAACATTTAATAGATATAAAACACCTAGTCTACTAACATTTAATAGATATAAAACACCTAGTCTACTAACATTTAATAGATATAAAACACCTAGTCTACTAACATTTAATAGATATAAAACACCTAGTCTACTAACATTTAATAGATATAAAACACCTAGTCTACTAATATTTAATAGACATGAAACACCTAGTCTACTAACATTTAATAGATATAAAACACCTAGTCTACTAACATTTAATAGACATGAAACACCTAGTCTACTAACATTTAATAGATATAAAACACCTCACTTTAAGTAAAATGAATCCTAAGTCACATAAGAAACAAATACACAATGAAAGATAAAACAATGTACATTTTCCTGGTGACACTGGTTATCAAGACACAAAAACTAGGTGTAAGAACCAGTTCCATTTAAACAATAAAACTAAACCTGCCTCCAAACCCACAAAACCCAGTTTCTTTGTAATCCTTGCAGATGTCAGGTTGGTAGTCCCACCGAACAGTTGCTCTCAAGTTGTCTGGTGCCCGGATAGGTCCTTTTCTGGAATATTCTACTAAGGTCACAATCAATTTTTCAAGTACAGCCTTACAAGTGTTAAGTATAAAAAGTAGAACAATAATAACAATGATCAACTCAATATTGTACTTTTTAAATTCAATTTTCATCAAAGAGCCACCAACTAAATTAGGTAATTAACAATAAATATATATGTAGGTAGAAACATAACAAGCTAAACATAACTTCTACCTGACAAAATATTATAAATTCCAAGATATGGCTAATAACAAATAAAACATTATTAATTTTAACATAAATAAATTCTTCGTAATGAAAGAATAAAAAATATTATAGTTTCTACCATGATGAAAATGAAACAAGACTTTATAATATGGGAGTTAATATACAGCTTTATGGTACACTAAAACAATAGCGAAGGATGACAATATGTAAAGAGGTTAATTTATTACACTCCTTTATATCAGTATAAAATATTATGGAAAGTCACATAATAACCAAAATTACTCATAGGTAAAGATGTAACTATTTCAATTTACTTCTAAAATATCTGTATCTGACAGTGTATGAAGAAAACAATCACACTATCAGCTAATAGCTAATACTTCAATAAAATACTGCTATCTCTAACAGCTAATACTTCAATAAAATACTGCTATCTCTAACATATAATAGCTAATACTTCAATAAAATACTGTTATCTCTGACATATAATAGCTAATACTTCAATAACATACTGTTATCTCTAACAGTTAATACTTCAATAAAATAATGTTATCTCTGACAGCTAATAGCTAATACTTCAATAAAATACTGCTATCTCTAACATATAATAGCTAATACTTCAATAAAATACTGTTATCTCTGACATATAATAGCTAATACTTCAATAACATACTGTTATCTCTAACAGTTAATACTTCAATAAAATAATGTTATCTCTGACAGCTAATAGCTAATACTTCAATAAAATACTGTTATCTCTAACAGCTAATAACTAATACTTCAATAAAATACTGTTATCTCTAACAGCTAATAACTAATACTTCAATAAAATACTGTTATCTCTAACAGCTAATACTTCAATAAAATACTGTTATCTCTAACAGCTAATAACTAATACTTCAATAAAATACTGTTATCTCTAACAGCTAATACTTCAATAAAATAATGTTATCTCTAACAGCTAATACTTGAATAAAATAATGTTATCTTTAACAGCTAATACTTGAATAAAATAATGTTATCTTTAACAGCTAATACTTGAATAAAATACTGTTATCTCTAACAGCTAATACTTTAATAAAATACTTATCTCTAACAGCTAATACTTGAATAAAATACTTATCTCTAACAGCTAATACTTCAATAAAATACTGTTATCTCTAACAGCTAATACTTCAATAAAATACTGTTATCTCCAACAGCTAATACTTGAATAAAATACTGTTATCTCCAACAGCTAATACTTCAATAAAATACTGTTATCTCTAACAGCTAATACTTCAATAAAATACTGTTATCTCTAACAGCTAATACTTCAATAAAATACTGTTATCTCTAACAGCTAATACTTCAATAAAATACTGTTATCTCTGACAGCTAATAGCTAATACTTCAATAAAATACTGTTATCTCTGAGAGCTAATAGCTAATACTTCAATAAAATACTGTTATCTCTGAGAGCTAATACTTCAATAAAATACTGTTATGTCTGAGAGCTAATAGCTAATACTTCAATAAAATACTGTTATCTCTAACAGCTAATATCTAATACTTCAATAAAATACTGTTATCCCTGACAGTTCACAGCTAATACTTCAATAAAATACTGTTATCCCTGACAGTTCACAGCTAATACTTCAATAAAATACTGTTATCTCTGACAGCTAAGAGCTAATACTTCAATAAAATACTGTTATCTCTAACAGCTAATAACTAATACTTCAATAAAATACTGTTATCCCTGACAGTTCACAGCTAATACTTCAATAAAATACTGCTATTTCTAACATATAATAGCTAATACTTCAATAAAATACTGTTATCTCTGACAGCTAATAGCTAATACTTCAATAAAATACTGTTATCTCTAACAGCTAATAACTAATACTTCAATAAAATACTGTTATCTCTAACAGTTAATACTTCAATAAAATACTGTTATCTCTAACAGCTAATACTTCAATAAAATACTGTTATCTCTAACAGCTAATACTTCAATAAAATAATGTTATCTCTAACAGCTAATACTTGAATAAAATACTGTTATCTCTAACAGCTAATACTTCAATAAAATACTTATCTCTAACAGCTAATACTTGAATAAAATACTGTTATCTCTAACAGCTAATACTTCAATAAAATACTTATCTCTAACAGCTAATACTTGAATAAAATACTGTTATCTCTAACAGCTAATACTTGAATAAAATACTGTTATCTCTAACAGCTAATACTTGAATAAAATACTGTTATCTCTAACAGCTAATACTTGAATAAAATACTGTTATCTCTAACAGCTAACACTTCAATAAAATACTGTTATCTCTAACAGCTAATACCTCAATAAAATACTGTTATCTCTAACATATAATAGCTAATACTTCAATAAAATACTGTTATCTCTAATACTTAATACTTCAATAAAATACTGTTATCTCTAACAGCTAATACTTCAATAAAATACTGCTATCTCTAACAGCTAATTCCTCAATAAAATACTGTTATCCCTGACAGTTCACAGCTAATACTTCAATAAAATACTGTTATCTCTAACAGCTAATACCTCAATAAAATACTGTTATCTCTAACAGCTAATACCTCAAGAAAATACTGCTATCTCTAACATATAATAGCTAATACTTCAATAAAATAATGTTATCTCTAATACTTAATACTTCAATAAAATACTGTTATCTCTAACAGCTAATACTTCAATAAAATACTGCTATCTCTAACAGCTAATTCCTCAAAAAATACTGTTATCCCTGACAGTTCACAGCTAATACTTCAATAAAATACTGTTATCTCTAACATATAATAGCTAATACTTCAATAAAATACTGCTATATCTAACATATAATAGCTAATACTTCAATAAAATACTGCTATATCTAACATATAATAGCTAATACTTCAATAAAATACTGTTATCTCTAACAGTTAATACTTCAATAAAATACTGCTATCTCTAACATATAATAGCTAATACTTCAATAAAATACTGTTATCTCTAACAGCTAATACTTCAATAAAATACTGTTATCTCTAACAGCTAATACCTCAATAAAATACTGCTATCTCTAACAGCTAATACTTCAATAAAACAATTATCTCTAACAGCTAATACTTCAATAAAATACTGTTATCTCTAACAGCTAATACTTCAATAAAATACTGTTATCTCTAACAGCTAATACTTCAATAAAATACTGTTATCTCTAACAGCTAATACCTCAATAAAATACTGCTATCTCTAACAGCTAATACTTCAATAAAATACTGTTATCTCTAACAGCTAATACTTCAATACAATAATGTTATCTCTAACAGCTAATACTTCAATACAATAATGTTATCTCTAACATATAATAGCTAATACTTCAATAAAACAGTTATCTCTAACAGCTAATACTTCAATAAAATAATGTCTAAGTCGGCCAATAGAGAAATGAAGATACAAACTCTGCATGCAGAGAACTTCTTAATATTAATGGCCTAATCTGAATCTTACCTGACCATTCCACTGGAAGCATTTCCTTGAGCTGTGTCTTTTTTTTTAATATACTGTATGTAGTTGTTTATACCATGATACCTCTTGTCATCTCCAGTTTCTTTTAGTTCCTTTAAGTAGAGAGAAGCACCTAACTAATTATTTATTGTCACGTACAAAGTACGTATTACTGAACGGCTAACTGTACTGTAAACAGCAGTGGTTCTCGATTTATATGCTGTTCATTCCAGCAAGAACCATTTTAAAACTTTATATGCTTAAAACTAAATGTACTATATGTTAAAAATACAACTGACATATAATCAGTGTTCACTACTTTGAACAGTGCACTTTCTTCAGAATATCAACAACAGATGTTACTAAACTGATATATAAGTCCATAAAATATTATGAGTAACCAAAACCTTCCGATGTGAATCTCCCAAGATCCAGACGAAACTTTGCCACCCATAAACAGACAAGACAAACAGAGGGTCTTCCAACTTTGAGAAACCAATACCTATCATCAACAATAATATCTCCTTTATCTGAGGAGTGTAAACGTGTTACATTAGTGGCTGTGGATGAAATATTAAAACATACAATGATCACGTACACACTTCTGATATAAACTTCACTACAGACATCTTTAGTCTGTTGTAACAAAGGGTTTTTTCATTATAATTCTAAAGCAAAAATTTGCACTAAATTATTTTTCACATGAGTTTTCCTGGCTTTCTTATTTAGCTCCTACCCAGGTTAACATTATAATGCTGTGTTGTCACACACATAGCTCCCTGCCTGATTTAGTCCTGGGAATTCCATCTTTGAGAGGCTTTTATAAATTATAGAAGTGCCAAAACTTAGGAGCTACTAACAACTATTTTAACAATTAAATTAAACAATTAAATTTCACTAAAATGGAAACAAGTAATTAAAAAAGATAGTATTATAAGCGAAAACACATAACTGGACTTGTGTAACTCCCAATAAAACACATAACTGAACTTGTGTAACTCCCAATAAAACACATAACTGGACTTGTGTAACTCACAATAAAACACATAACTGGACTTGTGTAACTTACAATAAAACACATAACTGGACTTGTGTAACTCCCAATAAAAGATACAATTGGACTTGTGTAACTCACAATAAAACATACAATTGGACTTGTGTAACTCACAACATTCACAGAAATCAAGCACGACCAACTGACTGACAGACCAACAGTTGGCTTTTGTATACATTGTTGTTACAACAAATAATACGTAACAGTTTTAAAACCAGTCTTCCCAAATGTAGGGTATTTCTTCTTCACGTGTATAACTTTCTAAATCACAACATATTCAACTCACTGATGAAATGTCTAATATTTTTAACACCAGCCTCTCCTAAGACCTAAGGTCTTTGTTCTTCAAACCTATAACAAACATTCTGAATATAAATAGGAGCCAATATCAAGATTTTTAAGTTATGAAACACTGAAAAATATAGAACCACTGGGAAACTGGAAAAACACTTTCTCAGGTCTATGAGATCAGAGGTAAACTGGGGACTTCCACACTTTCAATTGTAAATGAAACCTTTGATAATATTACAAGCCAGAACACTGATTAACAGAAACATTAATAATTAATCAAGTTTTCACATTTCTTTGGGCACTCTATACATCTTATTAATTAATTAATCTTAATAATTAATCAAGTTTTCACATTCCTTTAGGCACTCTATACATCTTATTAATTAATTAATTAATTAATCAAGTTTTCACATTCCTTTAGGCACTCTATACATCTTATTAATTAATTAATTCACTCTATACGTCTTATAGTACTTGTTCCTTATAAATGTATTTGGTGTTTTATGTTCAGCGTACACTGTTCTATATAATTAATACCTGAACCTGTTCGTGCTTAATGAAATTGTGTAATTATAGAATTGAAGAAAGCCAAGACAACTGTACATTTCACAAATGTTTAATTTTTTACTCTCATAATTTCACTCGCAAAGACACAAGCATGTAAGTTGTGTTTTAAGTCTTTTGCAGTTAGTTTTATATAATTAATACTGAAAATCATGGTTGTAAGAAAAGAACCACTTGTGACACACATTTGTTCTCCTGAATTCTCTATGTCCACTTGTAACAGAATTTATCACATACCACAATAACTATAAAGCAGTAATTCTCTTGAGCAGTGGTAATCTAAGAAAGTAGTTAACATTTTCATTTAATTTCTTTAAAAGTTATTAATACATATCACTTTCGAGCAAATAAGTTGTCAACACAAATTTTAGCTGAACGAATGGCAACTGCTTGTTGTAGAAACACAAGTTTAGAGGAGAGAGTTACAAAATACTTCACATCAGTGTGTGTTGTTCTTAACAGTAGTGTGTGTTGTTCTAACAGTAGTCTGGTGGGTTGTGAAGGGCATGCTGTGACTGGTTCGTTCACCCCTGTAGATTCAACCAATGGTAGTTACAAAACACTTCACGTCAGTGTGTGTTGTTCTAACAGTAGTCTGGTGGGTTGTGAAGGGCATGTTGTGACTGGTTCGTTTACCCCTGTAGATTCAACCAATGGTAGTTACAAAATACTTCACGTCAGTGTGTGTGTTGTTCTAACAGTAGTCTGGTGGGTTGTGAAGGGCATGTTGTGACTGGTTCGTTTACCCTGTAGATTCAACCAATGGTAATCACAAGTTATTCAACTTTAATTGAGAAATGTGGAAGACTTTCTAAATGTCGTCCCTCTATACTTGAGTTTTACAACAGTTGTCATCCATTCAAGCAAATTTAATCATGAGTACTTCCTCTAAAGAATCTATCAAAATATTTGTCAACAATTTATTATACAACCCTTAAGTCTTAATTAATACTCAAAATCAGGCTGTAAGTTCCACAGTTTAGGTTTCCTAGAGACAGGTTTAAGTTATTAACCAACAAGAAATAGCGTATTGAAATCTGGAGATCCATGAAGAAATAACTGCTTTAAATAATGAATGAATACATCACCGAACAAGAACTTAAAACAGTTAAACCACAACAAAGTGAGCAAACCACAACCTTTAACAGTATGCTATTCAACACAGTATTATGTATTTGATGTCAAACTATTCATTTTACTTTAAGTTGCTAATTTAGCAACAGTTCACGGAAGAGGATAATAATGGACCAAATATAATATACAAAATACTCAAAAAATAAATTTAAGTATACATTTTGCAGGTCCTACAGTATACAAGCTGTATGACTGACAAAGGTATATTCATTCTTCACATGAACATCTCTTCATACTATGACTTTCCAGACTGTAACCAGTATGATCATTTTCCAGAAATATTTTCACTACAAACACCTCTGTAACACATCCGACTTCCTGTTTACTACAGACTTGTACATTTTAATAATGGCTCACCACACTCTTTGTAGATGCACGTGGGAAATTTAAAATTACAGTAAATATTCCTTTTTTAAAATGAAGTTGGTCCAATTAGCCAACTCTATACAAACTTAGCTAATACACTGATTGTATTTAACCAGTAACCTTTAAATCAGTAGTTCTATGTTCTCCTAGGAAATAATTTGTAAAGTTTCATTAAACTGTGCTGTTTAAAATGCTAGTTTTTGTAGGAATA
>NW_027467782.1:47229541-47273555 GCF_004210375.1 Tachypleus tridentatus | reverse complement strand
CTCAAGTGAAATAGTAACAAACATTACATATTCAGTATGACATGTTACTCAGTGAAATAGTAACAAACATCACTTACCCAGTATGACATGTTACTTACAGTGAAATAGTAATAAACATTACATATTCAGTATGACAAAATTTACTCAGTGAAATAGTAACAAACATTACATATCCAGTATGTCATGTTACTCAGTGAAATAGTAACAAACATTACATACCCAGTATGACATGTTACTCAGTGAAATAGTAACAAACATTACATACCCAGTATGACATGTTACTCAGTGAAAAATAGTAAACAAACATTACATATCCAGTATGACATGTTACTCAGTGAAATAGTAACAAACATTTCATACCCAGTATGACATGTTACTCAGTGAAATAGTAACAAACATTACATACCCAGGAGGACATGTTACTCAGTGAAATAGCAACAAACATCACATACACAGTATGACATGTTACTCAGTGAAATAGTAACAAACATTACATACCCCAGTGTGACATGTTACTCAGTGAAATAGTAACAAACATTACATACCCAGTATGACATGTTACTCAGTGAAATAGCAACAGACATTACATACCTAGTAGGACATGTTACTCAGTGAAATAGTAACAGACATTACATACCCAGTATGACATGTTACTCAGTGAAATAGTAACAAACATTACATATCCAGTATGACACGTTACTCAGTGAAATAGTAACAAACATTACACACCCAGTAGGACATGTAACCCAGTGAAATAGTAACAAACATTACATATTCAGTATGACATGTTACTCAGTGAAATAGTAACAAACATTACATATTCAGTATGACATGTTACTCAGTGAAATAGTAACAAACATCACTTACCCAGTATGACATGTTACTCAGTGAAATAGTAACAAACATTACATATTCAGTATGACAATTTACTCAGTGAAATAGTAACAAACATTACACATCCAGTATGACATGTTACTCAGTGAAATAGTAACAAACATTACATATCCAGTATGTCATGTTACTCAGTGAAATAGTAACAAACATTACATATCCAGTATGTCATGTTACTCAGTGAAATAGTAACAAACATTACATACCCAGTATGACATGTTACTCAGTGAAATAGTAACAAACATTACATACCCAGTATGACATGTTACTCAGTGAAATAGTAACAAACATTACATATCCAGTATGACATGTTACTCAGTGAAATAGTAACAAACATTATATATATCCAGTGTGACATGTTACTCAGTGAAATAGTAACATGACATTACATACCCAGTAGGACATGTTACTCAGTGAAATAGTAACAGACATTACATACACAGTATGACATGTTACTCAGTGAAATAGTAACAAAAAATTACATATCCAGTATGACACGTTACTCCAGTGAAATAGTAACAAACATTACATACCCAGTATGACATGTTACTCAGTGAAATAGTAACAAACATTACATATCCAGTATGACACGTTACTCAGTGAAATAGTAACAAACATTACATACCCAGTATGACATGTTACTCAGTGAAATAGTAACAAACATTACATACCCAGGATGACATGTTACTCAGTGAAATAGCAACAAACATCACATACACAGTATGACATGTTACTCAGTGAAATAGTAACAAACATTACATACCCAGTGTGACATGTTACTCCAGTGAAATAGTAACAAACATTACATACCCAGTATGACATGTTACTCAGTGAAATAGCAACAGACATTACATACCTAGTAGGACATGTTACTCAGTGAAATAGTAACAGACATTACATACCCAGTATGACATGTTACTCAGTGAAATAGTAACAAAACATTACATATCCAGTATGACACGTTACTCAGTGAAATAGTAACAAACATTACACACCCAGTATGACATGTAACTCAGTGAAATAGTAACAAACATTACATATTCAGTATGACATGTTACTCAGTGAAATAGTAACAAACATTACATATTCAGTATGACATGTTACTCCAGTGAAATAGTAACAAACATCACATTACCCAGTAGGACATGTTACTCAGTGAAATAGTAACAAACATTACATATTCAGTATGACAATTTACTCCAGTGAAATAGTAACAAACATTACACACCCAGTATGACATGTTACTCAGTGAAATAGTAACAAACATTACATATCCAGTATGTCATGTTACTCAGTGAAATAGTAACAAACATTACATATCCAGTATGTCATGTTACTCAGTGAAATAGTAACAAACATTACATACCCAGTATGACATGTTACTCAGTGAAATAGTAACAAACATTACATACCCAGTATGACATGTTACTCAGTGAAATAGTAACAAACATTATATATCCAGTGTGACATGTTACTCAGTGAAATAGTAACAGACATTACATACCCAGTATGACATGTTACTCAGTGAAATAGTAACAGACATTACATACACAGTATGACATGTTACTCAGTGAAATAGTAACAAAAATTACATATCCAGTATGACACGTTACTCAGTGAAATAGTAACAAACATTACATATCCAGTATGACACGTTACTCAGTGAAATAGTAACAAACATTACATACCCAGTATGACATGTTACTCAGTGAAATAGTAACAAACATTTCATATCCAGTATGTCATGTTACTCAGTGAAATAGTAACAAACATTACATACCCAGTATGACATGTTACTCAGTGAAATAGTAACAAACATTACATACCCAGTATGACATGTTACTCAGTGAAATATTAACAAACATTACATACCCAGTATGACATGTTACTCAGTGAAATAGTAACAATCATTACATACCCAGTATGACATGTTACTCAGTGAAATAGTAACAAAAATTACATATCCAGTATGACAGGTTACTCAGTGAAATAGTAACAAACATTACATACCCAGTATGACATGTTACTCAGTGAAATAGTAACAAACATTACATACCCAGTATGACATGTTACTCAGTGAAATAGTAACAAACATTACATACCCAGGAGGACATGTTACTCAGTGAAATAGCAACAAACATCACATATCCAGTATGACAGGTTACTCAGTGAAATAGTAACAAACATTACATACCCAGTATGACATGTTACTCAGTGAAATAGTAACAAACATTACATATCCAGTATGTCATGTTACTCAGTGAAATAGTAACAAACATTACATACCCAGTATGACATGTTACTCAGTGAAATAGTAACAAACATTACATACCCAGTATGACATGTTACTCAGTGAAATATTAACAAACATTACATACCCAGTATGACATGTTTACTCAGTGAAATAGTAACAATCATTACATACCCAGTATGACATGTTACTCAGTGAAATAGTAACAAAATTACATATCAGTATGACAGGTTACTCAGTGAAATAGTAACAAACATTACATACCCAGTATGACATGTTACTCAGTGAAATAGTAACAAACATTACATACTCAGTATGACAGGTTACTCAGTGAAATAGTAACAAACATTACATACCCAGTATGACATGTTACTCAGTGAAATAGTAACAAACATTTCATACCCAGTATGACATGTTACTCAGTGAAATAGTAACAAACATTACATACCCAGGAGGACATGTTACTCAGTGAAATAGCAACAAACATCACATACACAGTATGACATGTTACTCAGTGAAATAGTAACAAACATTACATACCCAGTGTGACATGTTACTCAGTGAAATAGTAACAAACATTACATACCCAGTATGACATGTTACTCAGTGAAATAGCAACAGACATTACATACCTAGTAGGACATGTTACTCAGTGAAATAGTAACAGACATTACATACCCAGTATGACATGTTACTCAGTGAAATAGTAACAAACATTACATATCCAGTATGACACGTTACTCAGTGAAATAGTAACAAACATTACACACCCAGTAGTGGGACATGTAACTCAGTGAAATAGTAACAAACATTACATATTCAGTATGACATGTTACTCAGTGAAATAGTAACAAACATTACATATTCAGTATGACATGTTACTCAGTGAAATAGTAACAAACATCACTTACCCAGTAGGACATGTTACTCAGTGAAATAGTAACAAACATTACATATTCAGTATGACAATTTACTCAGTGAAATAGTAAGAAACATTACATACCCTGTATGACATGTTACTCAGTCAAATAGTAACAAATATTTGATACCCAGTATGACATGTTACTCAGTGAAATAGTAACAAACATTACATACCCAGAATGACATGTTACTCAGTGAAATAGTAAGAAACATTACATACCCAGTAGGACATGTTACTCAGTGAAATAGTAACAAACATTACATACCCAGTAGGACATGTTACTCAGTGAAATAGTAACAAACATTACATACCCAGTAGGACATGTTACTCAGTGAAATAGTAACAAACATTACATACCCAGTATGACATGTTACTCAGTGAAATAGTAACAAACATTACATATCCAGTATGACATGTTACTCAGTGAAATAGTAACAAACATTATATATCCAGTGTGACATGTTACTCAGTGAAATAGTAACAAACATTACATACCCAGTGTGACATGTTACTCAGTGAAATAGTAACAAACGTTACATATCCAGTATGACATGTTACTCAGTGAAATAGTAACAGACATTACATACCCAGTAGGACATGTTACTCAGTGAAATAGTGACAGACATTACATACCCAGTATGACATGTTACTTAGTGAAATAGTAACAAACATTACATATCCAGTATGACACGTTACTCAGTGAAATAGTAACAAACATTACACACCCAGTAGGACATGTTACTCAGTGAAATAGTAACAAACATTACATACCCAGTATGACATGTTACTCAGTCAAATAGTAACAAATATTTGATACCCAGTATGACATGTTACTCAGTGAAATAGTAACAAACATTATATATCCAGTGTGACATGTTACTCAGTGAAATAGTAACAAACATTACATACCCAGTGTGACATGTTACTCAGTGAAATAGTAACAAACGTTACATATCCAGTATGACATGTTACTCAGTGAAATAGTAACAGACATTACATACCCAGTAGGACATGTTACTCAGTGAAATAGTGACAGACATTACATACCCAGTATGACATGTTACTTAGTGAAATAGTAACAAACATTACATATCCAGTATGACACGTTACTCAGTGAAATAGTAACAAACATTACACACCCAGTAGGACATGTTACTCAGTGAAATAGTAACAAACATTACATACCCAGTATGACATGTTACTCAGTGAAATAGTAACAAATATTTGATACCCAGTATGACATGTTACTCAGTGAAATAGTAACAAACATTACATACTCAGTATGACATGTTACTCAGTGAAATAGTAACAAACATTACATACCCCGTATGACATGTTACTCAGTGAAATAGTAACAATCATTACATACCCAGTATGTCATGTTACTCAGTGAAATAGTAACAAACATTACATACCCAGTATGTCATGTTACTCAGTGAAATAGTAACAAACATTACATATCCAGTATGTCATGTTACTCAGTGAAATAGTAACAAACATTACATATCCAGTATGTCATGTTACTCAGTGAAATAGTAACAATCATTACATATCCAGTATGACATGTTACTCAGTGAAATAGTAACAATCATTACATACCCAGTATGTCATGTTACTCAGTGAAATAGTAACAAACATTACATACCCAGTATGACATGTTACTCAGTGAAATAGTAACAAACATTACACACCCAGTATGACATGTTACTCAGTGAAATAGTAACAAACATTACATATCCAGTATGTCATGTTACTCAGTGAAATAGTAACAAACATTACATATCCAGTATGTCATGTTACTCAGTGAAATAGTAACAAACATTACATACCCAGTATGACATGTTACTCAGTGAAATAGTAACAAACATTACATATCCAGTATGACATGTTACTCAGTGAAATAGTAACAAATATTACATACCCAGAATGACGTTACTCAGTGAAATAGTAACAAACATTACATACCCAGTATGACATGTTACTCAGTGAAATAGTAACAAACATTACATATCCAGTATGACATGTTACTCAGTGAAATAGCAACAAACATTACATACCCAGTGTGACATGTTATTCAGTGAAATAGTAACAAACATTACATATCCAGTGTGACATGTTACTCAGTGAAATAGTAACAAAAATTACATATCCAGTATGACATGTTACTCAGTGAAATAGTAACAAAATTACATATCCAGTATGACATGTTACTCAGTGAAATAGTAACAAAAATTACATATCCAGTATGACATGTTACTCAGTGAAATAGTAACAATCATTACATACCCAGTATGACATGTTACTCAGTGAAATAGTAACAATCATTACATATCCAGTATGACATGTTACTCAGTGAAATAGTAAGAAACATTACATACCCAGTATGACATGTTACTCAGTCAAATAGTAACAATCATTACATACTCAGTATGACATGTTTCTCAGTGAAATAGTAACAAACATTACATATCCAGTATGACATGTTACTCAGTGAAATAGTAACAAACATTACATATCCAGTATGACATGTTACTCAGTGAAATAGTAACAAACATTACATACCCAGTATGACATGTTACTCAGTGAAATAGTAACAAACATTACATACCCAGTATGACATGTTACTCAGTGAAATAGTAACAAACATTACATATCCAGTATGACATGTTACTCAGTGAAATAGTAACAAACATTACATACCCAGTATGACATGTTACTCAGTGAAATAGTAACAAACATTACATACCCAGTATGACATGTTACTCAGTGAAATAGTAACAAACATTACATACCCAGTATGACATGTTACTCAGTGAAATAGTAACAAACATTACATACCCAGTATGACATGTTACTCAGTGAAATAGTAACAAACATTACATACCCAGTATGACATGTTACTCAGTGAAATAGTAACAAACATTACATATCCAGTATGACATGTTACTCAGTGAAATAGTAACAAACATTACACATCCAGTATGTCATGTTACTCAGTGAAATAGTAACAAACATCACATATCAGTATGACATGTTACTCAGTGAAATAGTAACAAACATTACATATCCAGTATGTCATGTTACTCAGTGAAATAGTAACAAACATTACATACCCAGTATGACATGTTACTCAGTGAAATAGTAACAAACATTACATACCCAGTATGACATGTTACTCAGTGAAATAGTAACAAACATTACATACCCAGTATGACATGTTACTCAGTGAAATAGTAACAAACATTACATACCCAGTATGACATGTTACTCAGTGAAATAGTAACAAACATTACATATCCAGTATGACATGTTACTCAGTGAAATAGTAACAAACATTACATACCCAGTATGACATGTTACTCAGTGAAATAGTAACAAACATTACATACCCAGTATGACATGTTACTCAGTGAAATAGTAACAAACATTACATACCCAGTATGACATGTTACTCAGTGAAATAGTAACAAACATTACATATCCAGTATGACATGTTACTCAGTGAAATAGTAACAAACATTACATACCCAGTATGACATGTTACTCAGTGAAATAGTAACAAACATTACATATCCAGTATGTCATGTTACTCAGTGAAATAGTAACAAACATTACATACCCAGTATGACATGTTACTCAGTGAAATAGTAACAAACATTACATACCCAGTATGACATGTTACTCAGTGAAATAGTAACAAACATTACATACCCAGTATGACATGTTACTCAGTGAAATAGTAACAAACATTACATACCCAGTATGACATGTTACTCAGTGAAATAGTAACAAACATTACATATCCAGTATGACATGTTACTCAGTGAAATAGTAACAAACATTACATACCCAGTATGACATGTTACTCAGTGAAATAGTAACAAACATTACATACCCAGTATGACATGTTACTCAGTGAAATAGTAACAAACATTACATATCCAGTATGACATGTTACTCAGTGAAATAGTAACAAACATTACATATCCAGTGTGACATGTTACTCAGTGAAATAGTAACAAACATTACATACCCAGTATGACATGTTACTCAGTGAAATAGTAACAAACATTTCATATCCAGTATGTCATGTTACTCAGTGAAATAGTAACAAACATTACATACCCAGTATGACATGTTACTCAGTGAAATAGTAACAAACATTACATACCCAGTATGACATGTTACTCAGTGAAATATTAACAAACATTACATACCCAGTATGACATGTTACTCAGTGAAATAGTAACAATCATTACATACCCAGTATGACATGTTACTCAGTGAAATAGTAACAAAAATTACATATCCAGTATGACAGGTTACTCAGTGAAATAGTAACAAACATTACATACCCAGTATGACATGTTACTCAGTGAAATAGTAACAAACATTACATACCCAGTATGACACGTTACTCAGTGAAATAGTAACAAACATTACATACCCAGGAGGACATGTTACTCAGTGAAATAGCAACAAACATCACATATCCAGTATGACAGGTTACTCAGTGAAATAGTAACAAACATTACATACCCAGTATGACATGTTACTCAGTGAAATAGTAACAAACATTACATATCCAGTATGTCATGTTACTCAGTGAAATAGTAACAAACATTACATACCCAGTATGACATGTTACTCAGTGAAATAGTAACAAACATTACATACCCAGTATGACATGTTACTCAGTGAAATATTAACAAACATTACATACCCAGTATGACATGTTACTCAGTGAAATAGTAACAATCATTACATACCCAGTATGACATGTTACTCAGTGAAATAGTAACAAAAATTACATATCCAGTATGACAGGTTACTCAGTGAAATAGTAACAAACATTACATACCCAGTATGACATGTTACTCAGTGAAATAGTAACAAACATTACATACCAGTATGACAGGTTACTCAGTGAAATAGTAACAAACATTACATACCCAGTATGACATGTTACTCAGTGAAATAGTAACAAACATTACATACCCAGTATGACATGTTACTCAGTGAAATAGTAACAATCATTACATACCCAGTATGTCATGTTACTCAGTGAAATAGTAACAAACATTACATACCCAGTATGTCATGTTACTCAGTGAAATAGTAACAAACATTACATATCCAGTATGTCATGTTACTCAGTGAAATAGTAACAAACATTACATATCCAGTATGTCATGTTACTCAGTGAAATAGTAACAATCATTACATATCCAGTATGACATGTTACTCAGTGAAATAGTAACAATCATTACATACCCAGTATGTCATGTTACTCAGTGAAATAGTAACAAACATTACATACCCAGTATGACATGTTACTCAGTGAAATAGTAACAAACATTACATACCCAGTATGACATGTTACTCAGTGAAATAGTAACAAACATTACATATCCAGTATGTCATGTTACTCAGTGAAATAGTAACAAACATTACATATCCAGTATGTCATGTTACTCAGTGAAATAGTAACAAACATTACATACCCAGTATGACATGTTACTCAGTGAAATAGTAACAAACATTACATACCCAGTATGACATGTTACTCAGTGAAATAGTAACAAACATTACATATCCAGTATGACATGTTACTCAGTGAAATAGTAACAAACATTATATATCCAGTGTGACATGTTACTCAGTGAAATAGTAACAGACATTACATACCCAGTAGGACATGTTACTCAGTGAAATAGTAACAGACATTACATACACAGTATGACATGTTACTCAGTGAAATAGTAACAAAAATTACATATCCAGTATGACACGTTACTCAGTGAAATAGTAACAAACATTACATACCCAGTATGACATGTTACTCAGTGAAATAGTAACAAACATTACATATCCAGTATGACACGTTACTCAGTGAAATAGTAACAAACATTACATACCCAGTATGACATGTTACTCAGTGAAATAGTAACAAACATTTCATATCCAGTATGTCATGTTACTCAGTGAAATAGTAACAAACATTACATACCCAGTATGACATGTTACTCAGTGAAATAGTAACAAACATTACATACCCAGTATGACATGTTACTCAGTGAAATATTAACAAACATTACATACCCAGTATGACATGTTACTCAGTGAAATAGTAACAATCATTACATACCCAGTATGACATGTTACTCAGTGAAATAGTAACAAAAATTACATATCCAGTATGACAGGTTACTCAGTGAAATAGTAACAAACATTACATACCCAGTATGACATGTTACTCAGTGAAATAGTAACAAACATTACATACCCAGTATGACATGTTACTCAGTGAAATAGTAACAAACATTACATACCCAGGAGGACATGTTACTCAGTGAAATAGCAACAAACATCACATATCCAGTATGACAGGTTACTCAGTGAAATAGTAACAAACATTACATACCCAGTATGACATGTTACTCAGTGAAATAGTAACAAACATTACATATCCAGTATGTCATGTTACTCAGTGAAATAGTAACAAACATTACATACCCAGTATGACATGTTACTCAGTGAAATAGTAACAAACATTACATACCCAGTATGACATGTTACTCAGTGAAATATTAACAAACATTACATACCCAGTATGACATGTTACTCAATGAAATAGTAACAATCATTACATACCCAGTATGACATGTTACTCAGTGAAATAGTAACAAAAAATTACATATCCAGTATGACAGGTTACTCAGTGAAATAGTAACAAACATTACATACCCAGTATGACATGTTACTCAGTGAAATAGTAACAAACATTACATACTCAGTATGACAGGTTACTCAGTGAAATAGTAACAAACATTACATACCCAGTATGACATGTTACTCAGTGAAATAGTAACAAACATTTCATACCCAGTATGACATGTTACTCAGTGAAATAGTAACAAACATTACATACCCAGGAGGACATGTTACTCAGTGAAATAGCAACAAACATCACATACACAGTATGACATGTTACTCAGTGAAATAGTAACAAACATTACATACCCAGTGTGACATGTTACTCAGTGAAATAGTAACAAACATTACATACCCAGTATGACATGTTACTCAGTGAAATAGCAACAGACATTACATACCTAGTAGGACATGTTACTCAGTGAAATAGTAACAGACATTACATACCCAGTATGACATGTTACTCAGTGAAATAGTAACAAACATTACATATCCAGTATGACACGTTACTCAGTGAAATAGTAACAAACATTACACACCCAGTAGGACATGTAACTCAGTGAAATAGTAACAAACATTACATATTCAGTATGACATGTTACTCAGTGAAATAGTAACAAACATTACATATTCAGTATGACATGTTACTCAGTGAAATAGTAACAAACATCACATACCCAGTAGGACATGTTACTCAGTGAAATAGTAACAAACATTACATATTCAGTATGACAATTTACTCAGTGAAATAGTAACAAACATTACATATCCAGTATGTCATGTTACTCAGTGAAATAGTAACAAACATTACATACCCAGTATGACATGTTACTCAGTGAAATAGTAACAAACATTACATACCCAGTATGACATGTTACTCAGTGAAATAGTAACAAACATTACATATCCAGTATGACATGTTACTCAGTGAAATAGTAACAAACATTTCATACCCAGTATGACATGTTACTCAGTGAAATAGTAACAAACATTACATACCCAGGAGGACATGTTACTCAGTGAAATAGCAACAAACATCACATACACAGTATGACATGTTACTCAGTGAAATAGTAACAAACATTACATACCCAGTGTGACATGTTACTCAGTGAAATAGTAACAAACATTACATACCCAGTATGACATGTTACTCAGTGAAATAGCAACAGACATTACATACCTAGTAGGACATGTTACTCAGTGAAATAGTAACAGACATTACATACCCAGTATGACATGTTACTCAGTGAAATAGTAACAAACATTACATATCCAGTATGACACGTTACTCAGTGAAATAGTAACAAACATTACACACCCAGTAGGACATGTAACTCAGTGAAATAGTAACAAACATTACATATTCAGTATGACATGTTACTCAGTGAAATAGTAACAAACATTACATATTCAGTATGACATGTTACTCAGTGAAATAGTAACAAACATCACTTACCCAGTAGGACATGTTACTCAGTGAAATAGTAACAAACATTACATATTCAGTATGACAATTTACTCAGTGAAATAGTAACAAACATTACACACCCAGTATGACATGTTACTCAGTGAAATAGTAACAAACATTACATATCCAGTATGTCATGTTACTCAGTGAAATAGTAACAAACATTACATATCCAGTATGTCATGTTACTCAGTGAAATAGTAACAAACATTACATACCCAGTATGACATGTTACTCAGTGAAATAGTAACAAACATTACATACCCAGTATGACATGTTACTCAGTGAAATAGTAACAAACATTACATATCCAGTATGACATGTTACTCAGTGAAATAGTAACAAACATTATATATCCAGTGTGACATGTTACTCAGTGAAATAGTAACAGACATTACATACCCAGTAGGACATGTTACTCAGTGAAATAGTAACAGACATTACATACACAGTATGACATGTTACTCAGTGAAATAGTAACAAAAATTACATATCCAGTATGACACGTTACTCAGTGAAATAGTAACAAACATTACATACCCAGTATGACATGTTACTCAGTGAAATAGTAACAAACATTACATATCCAGTATGACACGTTACTCAGTGAAATAGTAACAAACATTACATACCCAGTATGACATGTTACTCAGTGAAATAGTAACAAACATTACATACCCAGGAGGACATGTTACTCAGTGAAATAGCAACAAACATCACATACACAGTATGACATGTTACTCAGTGAAATAGTAACAAACATTACATACCCAGTGTGACATGTTACTCAGTGAAATAGTAACAAACATTACATACCCAGTATGACATGTTACTCAGTGAAATAGCAACAGACATTACATACCTAGTAGGACATGTTACTCAGTGAAATAGTAACAGACATTACATACCCAGTATGACATGTTACTCAGTGAAATAGTAACAAACATTACATATCCAGTATGACACGTTACTCAGTGAAATAGTAACAAACATTACACACCCAGTAGGACATGTAACTCAGTGAAATAGTAACAAACATTACATATTCAGTATGACATGTTACTCAGTGAAATAGTAACAAACATTACATATTCAGTATGACATGTTACTCAGTGAAATAGTAACAAACATCACATACCCAGTA
Organism: Tachypleus tridentatus; assembly: GCF_004210375.1. Classification (NCBI taxonomy): domain Eukaryota; kingdom Metazoa; phylum Arthropoda; class Merostomata; order Xiphosura; family Limulidae; genus Tachypleus; species Tachypleus tridentatus. Next base: position 47,260,162 of record NW_027467782.1, on the reverse strand, counting down.
GGACATGTTACTCAGTGAAATAGTAACAAACATTACATATTCAGTATGACAATTTACTCAGTGAAATAGTAACAAACATTACACACCCAGTATGACATGTTACTCAGTGAAATAGTAACAAACATTACATATCCAGTATGTCATGTTACTCAGTGAAATAGTAACAAACATTACATATCCAGTATGTCATGTTACTCAGTGAAATAGTAACAAACATTACATACCCAGTATGACATGTTACTCAGTGAAATAGTAACAAACATTACATACCCAGTATGACATGTTACTCAGTGAAATAGTAACAAACATTATATATCCAGTGTGACATGTTACTCAGTGAAATAGTAACAGACATTACATACCCAGTAGGACATGTTACTCAGTGAAATAGTAACAGACATTACATACACAGTATGACATGTTACTCAGTGAAATAGTAACAAAATTACATATCCAGTATGACATGTTACTCAGTGAAATAGTAACAAACATTACATATCCAGTATGACACGTTACTCAGTGAAATAGTAACAAACATTACATACCCAGTATGACATGTTACTCAGTGAAATAGTAACAAACATTTCATATCCAGTATGTCATGTTACTCAGTGAAATAGTAACAAACATTACATACCCAGTATGACATGTTACTCAGTGAAATAGTAACAAACATTACATACCCAGTATGACATGTTACTCAGTGAAATATTAACAAACATTACATACCCAGTATGACATGTTACTCAGTGAAATAGTAACAATCATTACATACCCAGTATGACATGTTACTCAGTGAAATAGTAACAAAAATTACATATCCAGTATGACAGGTTACTCAGTGAAATAGTAACAAACATTACATACCCAGTATGACATGTTACTCAGTGAAATAGTAACAAACATTACATACCCAGTATGACACGTTACTCAGTGAAATAGTAACAAACATTACATACCCAGGAGGACATGTTACTCAGTGAAATAGCAACAAACATCACATATCCAGTATGACAGGTTACTCAGTGAAATAGTAACAAACATTACATACCCAGTATGACATGTTACTCAGTGAAATAGTAACAAACATTACATATCCAGTATGTCATGTTACTCAGTGAAATAGTAACAAACATTACATACCCAGTATGACATGTTACTCAGTGAAATAGTAACAAACATTACATACCCAGTATGACATGTTACTCAGTGAAATATTAACAAACATTACATACCCAGTATGACATGTTACTCAGTGAAATAGTAACAATCATTACATACCCAGTATGACATGTTACTCAGTGAAATAGTAACAAAAATTACATATCCAGTATGACAGGTTACTCAGTGAAATAGTAACAAACATTACATACCCAGTATGACATGTTACTCAGTGAAATAGTAACAAACATTACATACTCAGTATGACAGGTTACTCAGTGAAATAGTAACAAACATTACATACCCAGTATGACATGTTACTCAGTGAAATAGTAACAAACATTTCATACCCAGTATGACATGTTACTCAGTGAAATAGTAACAAACATTACATACCCAGGAGGACATGTTACTCAGTGAAATAGCAACAAACATCACATACACAGTATGACATGTTACTCAGTGAAATAGTAACAAACATTACATACCCAGTGTGACATGTTACTCAGTGAAATAGTAACAAACATTACATACCCAGTATGACATGTTACTCAGTGAAATAGCAACAGACATTACATACCTAGTAGGACATGTTACTCAGTGAAATAGTAACAGACATTACATACCCAGTATGACATGTTACTCAGTGAAATAGTAACAAACATTACATATCCAGTATGACACGTTACTCAGTGAAATAGTAACAAACATTACACACCCAGTAGGACATGTAACTCAGTGAAATAGTAACAAACATTACATATTCAGTATGACATGTTACTCAGTGAAATAGTAACAAACATTACATATTCAGTATGACATGTTACTCAGTGAAATAGTAACAAACATCACTTACCCAGTAGGACATGTTACTCAGTGAAATAGTAACAAACATTACATATTCAGTATGACAATTTACTCAGTGAAATAGTAAGAAACATTACATACCCTGTATGACATGTTACTCAGTCAAATAGTAACAAATATTTGATACCCAGTATGACATGTTACTCAGTGAAATAGTAACAAACATTACATACCCAGAATGACATGTTACTCAGTGAAATAGTAAGAAACATTACATACCCAGTAGGACATGTTACTCAGTGAAATAGTAACAAACATTACATACCCAGTAGGACATGTTACTCAGTGAAATAGTAACAAACATTACATACCCAGTAGGACATGTTACTCAGTGAAATAGTAACAAACATTACATACCCAGTATGACATGTTACTCAGTGAAATAGTAACAAACATTACATATCCAGTATGACATGTTACTCAGTGAAATAGTAACAAACATTACATATCCAGTGTGACATGTTACTCAGTGAAATAGTAACAAACATTACATACCCAGTGTGACATGTTACTCAGTGAAATAGTAACAAACATTACATATCCAGTATGACATGTTACTCAGTGAAATAGTAACAAACATTACATACCCAGTAGGACATGTTACTCAGTGAAATAGTGACAGACATTACATACCCAGTATGACATGTTACTCAGTGAAATAGTAACAAACATTACATATCCAGTATGACACGTTACTCAGTGAAATAGTAACAAACATTACATACCCAGTATGACATGTTACTCAGTGAAATAGTAACAAACATTACATACCCAGTATGACATGTTACTCAGTGAAATAGTAACAAACATTACATACCCAGTATGACATGTTACTCAGTGAAATAGTAACAAACATTATATATCCAGTGTGACATGTTACTCAGTGAAATAGTAACAAACATTACATACCCAGTATGACATGTTACTCAGTGAAATAGTAACAAACATTACATATCCAGTATGACATGTTACTCAGTGAAATAGTAACAAACATTACATACCCAGTAGGACATGTTACTCAGTGAAATAGTGACAGACATTACATACCCAGTATGACATGTTACTTAGTGAAATAGTAACAAACATTACATATCCAGTATGACACGTTACTCAGTGAAATAGTAACAAACATTACACACCCAGTAGGACATGTTACTCAGTGAAATAGTAACAAACATTACATACCCAGTATGACATGTTACTCAGTCAAATAGTAACAAATATTTGATACCCAGTATGACATGTTACTCAGTGAAATAGTAACAAACATTACATACTCAGTATGACATGTTACTCAGTGAAATAGTAACAAACATTACATACCCAGTATGACATGTTACTCAGTGAAATAGTAACAAACATTACATACCCAGTATGTCATGTTACTCAGTGAAATAGTAACAAACATTACATACCCAGTATGTCATGTTACTCAGTGAAATAGTAACAAACATTACATATCCAGTATGTCATGTTACTCAGTGAAATAGTAACAAACATTACATATCCAGTATGTCATGTTACTCAGTGAAATAGTAACAATCATTACATATCCAGTATGACATGTTACTCAGTGAAATAGTAACAATCATTACATACCCAGTATGTCATGTTACTCAGTGAAATAGTAACAAACATTACATACCCAGTATGACATGTTACTCAGTGAAATAGTAACAAACATTACATACCCAGTATGACATGTTACTCAGTGAAATAGTAACAAACATTACATATCCAGTATGTCATGTTACTCAGTGAAATAGTAACAAACATTACATATCCAGTATGTCATGTTACTCAGTGAAATAGTAACAAACATTACATACCCAGTATGACATGTTACTCAGTGAAATAGTAACAAACATTACATATCCAGTATGACATGTTACTCAGTGAAATAGTAACAAATATTACATACCCAGAATGACGTTACTCAGTGAAATAGTAACAAACATTACATACCCAGTATGACATGTTACTCAGTGAAATAGTAACAAACATTACATATCCAGTATGACATGTTACTCAGTGAAATAGCAACAAACATTACATACCCAGTGTGACATGTTATTCAGTGAAATAGTAACAAACATTACATATCCAGTGTGACATGTTACTCAGTGAAATAGTAACAAAAATTACATATCCAGTATGACATGTTACTCAGTGAAATAGTAACAAAAATTACATATCCAGTATGACATGTTACTCAGTGAAATAGTAACAAAAATTACATATCCAGTATGACATGTTACTCAGTGAAATAGTAACAATCATTACATACCCAGTATGACATGTTACTCAGTGAAATAGTAACAATCATTACATATCCAGTATGACATGTTACTCAGTGAAATAGTAAGAAACATTACATACCCAGTATGACATGTTACTCAGTCAAATAGTAACAATCATTACATACTCAGTATGACATGTTTCTCAGTGAAATAGTAACAATCATTACATATCCAGTATGACATGTTACTCAGTGAAATAGTAACAAACATTACATATCCAGTATGACATGTTACTCAGTGAAATAGTAACAAACATTACATACCCAGTATGACATGTTACTCAGTGAAATAGTAACAAACATTACATACCCAGTAGGACACGTTACTCAGTGAAATAGTAACAAACATTACATATCCAGTATGACTTGTTACTCAGTGAAATAGAAACAAACATTACATACCCAGTAGGACACGTTACTCAGTGAAATAGTAACAATCATTACATACCCAGTATGACATGTTACTCAGTGAAATAGTAACAAACATTACATACCCAGTATGACATGTTACTCAGTGAAATAGTAACAATCATTACATACCCAGTAGGACACGTTACTCAGTGAAATAGTAACAATCATTACATACCCAGTATGACATGTTACTCAGTGAAATAGTAACAAAAATTACATATCCAGTATGACATGTTACTCAGTGAAATAGTAACAAACATTACATATCCAGTATGACACGTTACTCAGTGAAATAGTAACAAACATTACATACCCAGTATGACATGTTACTCAGTGAAATAGTAACAAACATTACATATCCAGTATGTCATGTTACTCAGTGAAATAGTAACAAACATTACATACCCAGTATGACATGTTACTCAGTGAAATAGTAACAAACATTACATACCCAGTATGACATGTTACTCAGTGAAATAGTAACAAACATTACATACCCAGTATGACATGTTACTCAGTGAAATAGTAACAATCATTACATACCCAGTATGACATGTTACTCAGTGAAATAGTAACAAACATTACATATCCAGTATGACATGTTACTCAGTGAAATAGTAACAAACATTACATACCCAGTATGACATGTTACTCAGTGAAATAGTAACAAACATTACATACCCAGTATGACATGTTACTCAGTGAAATAGTAACAAACATTACATACCCAGTAGGACATGTTACTCAGTGAAATAGTAACAAACATTACATATCCAGTATGACATGTTACTCAGTGAAATAGTAACAAACATTACATACCCAGTATGACATGTTACTCAGTGAAATAGTAACAAACATTACATATCCAGTATGTCATGTTACTCAGTGAAATAGTAACAAACATTACATACCCAGTATGACATGTTACTCAGTGAAATAGTAACAAACATTACATACCCAGTATGACATGTTACTCAGTGAAATAGTAACAAACATTACATACCCAGTATGACATGTTACTCAGTGAAATAGTAACAAACATTACATACCCAGTATGACATGTTACTCAGTGAAATAGTAACAAACATTACATATCCAGTATGACATGTTACTCAGTGAAATAGTAACAAACATTACATACCCAGTATGACATGTTACTCAGTGAAATAGTAACAAACATTACATACCCAGTATGACATGTTACTCAGTGAAATAGTAACAAACATTACATATCCAGTATGACATGTTACTCAGTGAAATAGTAACAAACATTACATACAGTATGACATGTTACTCAGTGAAATAGTAACAAACATTACATACCCAGTATGACATGTTACTCAGTGAAATAGTAACAAACATTACATACCCAGTATGACATGTTACTCAGTGAAATAGTAACAAACATTACATATGACATGTTACTCAGTGAAATAGAACAAACATTACATACCCAGTTGACATGTTACTCAGTGAAATAGTAACAAACATTACATACCCAGTATGACATGTTACTCAGTGAAATAGTAACAAACATTACATACCCAGTATGACATGTTACTCAGTGAAATAGTAACAAACATTACATACCCAGTATGACATGTTACTCAGTGAAATAGTAACAAACATTACATATCCAGTATGACATGTTACTCAGTGAAATAGTAACAAACATTACATATCCAGTATACATGTTACTCAGTGAAATAGTAACAAACATTACATATCCAGTATGACATGTTACTCAGTGAAATAGTAACAAACATTACATATTCAGTATGACATGTTACTCAGTGAAATAGTAACAAACATTACATACCCAGTATGACATGTTACTCAGTGAAATAGTAACAAACATTACATATCCAGTATGACATGTTACTCAGTGAAATAGTAACAAACATTACATACCCAGTATGACATGTTACTCAGTGAAATAGTAACAAACATTACATACCCAGTATGACATGTTACTCAGTGAAATAGTAACAAACATTACATACCCAGTATGACATGTTACTCAGTGAAATAGTAACAAACATTACATACCCAGTATGACATGTTACTCAGTGAAATAGTAACAAACATTACATACCCAGTATGACATGTTACTCAGTGAAATAGTAACAAACATTACATACCCAGTATGACATGTTACTCAGTGAAATAGTAACAAACATTACATATCCAGTATGACATGTTACTCAGTGAAATAGTAACAAACATTACATATCCAGTATGACATGTTACTCAGTGAAATAGTAACAAACATTACATATCCAGTATGACATGTTACTCAGTGAAATAGTAACAAACATTACATACCCAGTATGACATGTTACTCAGTGAAATAGTAACAAACATTACATATCCAGTATGTCATGTTACTCAGTGAAATAGTAACAAACATTACATACCCAGTATGACATGTTACTCAGTGAAATAGTAACAAACATTACATACCCAGTATGACATGTTACTCAGTGAAATAGTAACAAACATTACATACCCAGTATGACATGTTACTCAGTGAAATAGTAACAAACATTACATACCCAGTATGACATGTTACTCAGTGAAATAGTAACAAACATTACATATCCAGTATGACATGTTACTCAGTGAAATAGTAACAAACATTACATACCCAGTATGACATGTTACTCAGTGAAATAGTAACAAACATTACATACCCAGTATGACATGTTACTCAGTGAAATAGTAACAAACATTACATATCCAGTATGACATGTTACTCAGTGAAATAGTAACAAACATTACATATCCAGTATGACATGTTACTCAGTGAAATAGTAACAAACATTACATACCCAGTATGACATGTTACTCAGTGAAATAGTAACAAACATTACATATCCAGTATGTCATGTTACTCAGTGAAATAGTAACAAACATTACATACCCAGTATGACATGTTACTCAGTGAAATAGTAACAAACATTACATACCCAGTATGACATGTTACTCAGTGAAATAGTAACAAACATTACATATCCAGTATGACATGTTACTCAGTGAAATAGTAACAAACATTACATACCCAGTATGACATGTTACTCAGTGAAATAGTAACAAACATTACATACCCAGTATGACATGTTACTCAGTGAAATAGTAACAAACATTACATATCCAGTATGACATGTTACTCAGTGAAATAGTAACAAACATTACATACCCAGTATGACATGTTACTCAGTGAAATAGTAACAAACATTACATATCCAGTATGACATGTTACTCAGTGAAATAGTAACAAACATTACATACCCAGTATGACATGTTACTCAGTGAAATAGTAACAAACATTACATACTCAGTATGACATGTTACTCAGTGAAATAGTAACAAACATTACATACCCAGTATGACATGTTACTCAGTGAAATAGTAACAAACATTACATACCCAGTATGTCATGTTACTCAGTGAAATAGTAACAAACATTACATACCCAGTATGTCATGTTACTCAGTGAAATAGTAACAAACATTACATATCCAGTATGTCATGTTACTCAGTGAAATAGTAACAAACATTACATATCCAGTATGTCATGTTACTCAGTGAAATAGTAACAAACATTACATATCCAGTATGACATGTTACTCAGTGAAATAGTAACAAACATTACATATCCAGTATGACATGTTACTCAGTGAAATAGTAACAAACATTACATACCCAGTATGACATGTTACTCAGTGAAATAGTAACAAACATTACATACCCAGTATGACATGTTACTCAGTGAAATAGTAACAAACATTACATATCCAGTATGTCATGTTACTCAGTGAAATAGTAACAAACATTACATATCAGTATGACATGTTACTCAGTGAAATAGTAACAAACATTACATACCCAGTATGACATGTTACTCAGTGAAATAGTAACAAACATTACATATCCAGTATGACATGTTACTCAGTGAAATAGTAACAAACATTACATACCCAGTATGACATGTTACTCAGTGAAATAGTAACAAACATTACATACCCAGTATGACATGTTACTCAGTGAAATAGTAACAAACATTACATATCCAGTATGACATGTTACTCAGTGAAATAGTAACAAACATTACATACCCAGTATGACATGTTACTCAGTGAAATAGTAACAAACATTACATATCCAGTATGACATGTTACTCAGTGAAATAGTAACAAACATTACATATCCAGTATGACATGTTACTCAGTGAAATAGTAACAAACATTACATATCCAGTATGACATGTTACTCAGTGAAATAGTAACAAACATTACATATCCAGTATGACATGTTACTCAGTGAAATAGTAACAAACATTACATACCCAGTATGACATGTTACTCAGTGAAATAGTAACAAACATTACATATCCAGTATGACATGTTACTCAGTGAAATAGTAACAAACATTACATACCCAGTATGACATGTTACTCAGTGAAATAGTAACAAACATTACATACTCAGTATGACATGTTACTCAGTGAAATAGTAACAAACATCACATATCCAGTATGACATGTTACTCAGTGAAATAGTAACAAACATTACATATCCAGTATGTCATGTTACTCAGTGAAATAGTAACAAACATTACATACCCAGTATGACATGTTACTCAGTTAAATAGTAACAAACATTACATACCCAGTATGACATGTTACTCAGTGAAATAGTAACAAACATTACATATCCAGTATGACATGTTACTCAGTGAAATAGTAACAAACATTACATACCCAGTATGACATGTTACTCAGTGAAATAGTAACAAACATTACATACCCAGTATGACATGTTACTCAGTGAAATAGTAACAAACATTACATACCCAGTATGACATGTTACTCAGTGAAATAGTAACAAACATTACATACCCAGTATGACATGTTACTCAGTGAAATAGTAACAAACATTACATACCCAGTATGACATGTTACTCAGTGAAATAGTAACAAACATCACATATCAGTATGACATGTTACTCAGTGAAATAGTAACAAACATTACATATCCAGTATGTCATGTTACTCAGTGAAATAGTAACAAACATTACATACCCAGTATGACATGTTACTCAGTGAAATAGTAACAAACATTACATATCCAGTATGACATGTTACTCAGTGAAATAGTAACAAACATTACATACCCAGTATGACATGTTACTCAGTGAAATAGTAACAAACATTACATACCCAGTATGACATGTTACTCAGTGAAATAGTAACAAACATTACATACCCAGTATGACATGTTACTCAGTGAAATAGTAACAAACATTACATACCCAGTATGACATGTTACTCAGTGAAATAGTAACAAACATTACATATCCAGTATGACATGTTACTCAGTGAAATAGTAACAAACATTACATACCCAGTATGACATGTTACTCAGTGAAATAGTAACAAACATTACATACCCAGTATGACATGTTACTCAGTGAAATAGTAACAAACATTACATACCCAGTATGACATGTTACTCAGTGAAATAGTAACAAACATTACATATCCAGTATGACATGTTACTCAGTGAAATAGTAACAAACATTACATACCCAGTATGACATGTTACTCAGTGAAATAGTAACAAACATTACATACCCAGTATGACATGTTACTCAGTGAAATAGTAACAAACATTACATATCCAGTATGACATGTTACTCAGTGAAATAGTAACAAACATTACATACCCAGTATGACATGTTACTCAGTGAAATAGTAACAAACATTACATACCCAGTATGACATGTTACTCAGTGAAATAGTAACAAACATTACATACCCAGTATGACATGTTACTCAGTGAAATAGTAACAAACATTACATATCCAGTATGACATGTTACTCAGTGAAATAGTAACAAACATTACATACCCAGTATGACATGTTACTCAGTGAAATAGTAACAAACATTACATACCCAGTATGACATGTTACTCAGTGAAATAGTAACAAACATTACATATCCAGTATGACATGTTACTCAGTGAAATAGTAACAAACATTACATACCCAGTATGACATGTTACTCAGTGAAATAGTAACAAACATTACATACCCAGTATGACATGTTACTCAGTGAAATAGTAACAAACATTACATACCCAGGAGGACATGTTACTCAGTGAAATAGTAACAAACATTACATACACAGTATGACATGTTACTCAGTGAAATAGTAACAAACATTACATACCCAGTTGACATGTTACTCAGTGAAATAGTAACAAACATTACATACCCAGTATGACATGTTACTCAGTGAAATAGTAACAAACATTACATACCTAGTATGACATGTTACTCAGTGAAATAGTAACAAACATTACATATCCAGTATGACATGTTACTCAGTGAAATAGTAACAAACATTACATACCCAGTATGATATGTTACTCAGTGAAATAGTAACAAACATTACACATCCAGTATGTCATGTTACTCAGTGAAATAGTAACAAACATCACATATCAGTATGACATGTTACTCAGTGAAATAGTAACAAACATTACATATCCAGTATGTCATGTTACTCAGTGAAATAGTAACAAACATTACATACCCAGTATGACATGTTACTCAGTGAAATAGTAACAAACATTACATATTCAGTATGACATGTTACTCAGTGAAATAGTAACAAACATTACATACCCAGTATGACATGTTACTCAGTGAAATAGTAACAAACATTACATACCCAGTATGACAGGTTACTCAGTGAAATAGTAACAAACATTACATACCCAGTATGACATGTTACTCAGTGAAATAGTAACAAACATTACATACCCAGTATGTCATGTTACTCAGTGAAATAGTAACAAACATTACATACCCAGTATGACATGTTACTCAGTGAAATAGTAACAAACATTACATACCCAGTATGACATGTTACTCAGTGAAATAGTAAGAAACATTACATATCCAGTATGACATGTTACTCAGTGAAATAGTAACAAACATTACATATCCAGTGTGACATGTTACTCAGTGAAATAGTAACAAACATTACATATCCAGTATGACATGTTACTCAGTGAAATAGTAACAAACATTACATACCCAGTATGACATGTTACTCAGTGAAATAGTAACAAACATTACATATCCAGTATGACATGTTACTCAGTGAAATAGTAACAAACATTACATACCCAGTATGACATGTTACTCAGTGAAATAGTAACAAACATTACATACCCAGTATGACATGTTACTCAGTGAAATAGTAACAAACATTACATACCCAGTATGACATGTTACTCAGTGAAATAGTAACAAACATTACATACCCAGTATGACATGTTACTCAGTGAAATAGTAACAAACATTACATATCCAGTATGACATGTTACTCAGTGAAATAGTAACAAACATTACATACCCAGTATGACATGTTACTCAGTGAAATAGTAACAAACATTACATACCCAGTATGACATGTTACTCAGTGAAATAGTAACAAACATTACATACCCAGTATGACATGTTACTCAGTGAAATAGTAACAAACATTACATATCCAGTATGACATGTTACTCAGTGAAATAGTAACAAACATTACATATCCAGTATGACATGTTACTCAGTGAAATAGTAACAAACATTACATATCCAGTATGAACTCAGTGAAATAGTAACAAACATTACATACCCAGTATGACATGTTACTCAGTGAAATAGTAACAAACATTACATACCCAGTATGACATGTTACTCAGTGAAATAGTAACAAACATTACATACCCAGTATGACATGTTACTCAGTGAAATAGTAACAAACATTACATACCCAGTATGACATGTTACTCAGTGAAATAGTAACAAACATTACATACCCAGTATGACATGTTACTCAGTGAAATAGTAACAAACATTACATACCCAGTATGACATGTTACTCAGTGAAATAGTAACATTACATACCCAGTATGACATGTTACTCAGTGAAATAGTAACAAACATTACATATCCAGTATGACATGTTACTCAGTGAAATAGTAACAAACATTACATACCCAGTATGACATGTTACTCAGTGAAATAGTAACAAACATTACATACCCAGTATGACATGTTACTCAGTGAAATAGTAACAAACATTACATACCCAGTATGACATGTTACTCAGTGAAATAGTAACAAACATTACATACCCAGTATGACATGTTACTCAGTGAAATAGTAACAAACATTACATACCCAGTATGACATGTTACTCAGTGAAATAGTAACAAACATTACATACCCAGTATGACATGTTACTCAGTGAAATAGTAACAAACATTACATATCCAGTATGACATGTTACTCAGTGAAATAGTAACAAACATTACATATCCAGTATGACATGTTACTCAGTGAAATAGTAACAAACATTACATATCCAGTATGACATGTTACTCAGTGAAATAGTAACAAACATTACATACCCAGTATGACATGTTACTCAGTGAAATAGTAACAAACATTACATATCCAGTATGACATGTTACTCAGTGAAATAGTAACAAACATTACATATCCAGTATGACATGTTACTCAGTGAAATAGTAACAAACATTACATACCCAGTATGACATGTTACTCAGTGAAATAGTAACAAACATTACATATCCAGTATGACATGTTACTCAGTGAAATAGTAACAAACATTACATATCCAGTATGACATGTTACTCAGTGAAATAGTAACAAACATTACATACCCAGTATGACATGTTACTCAGTGAAATAGTAACAAACATTACATACCCAGTATGACATGTTACTCAGTGAAATAGTAACAAACATTACATATCCAGTATGACATGTTACTCAGTGAAATAGTAACAAACATTACATACCCAGTATGACATGTTACTCAGTGAAATAGTAACAAACATTACATACCCAGTATGACATGTTACTCAGTGAAATAGTAACAAACATTACATATCCAGTATGACATGTTACTCAGTGAAATAGTAACAAACATTACATATCCAGTATGACATGTTACTCAGTGAAATAGTAACAAACATTACATACCCAGTATGACATGTTACTCAGTGAAATAGTAACAAACATTACATATCCAGTATGACATGTTACTCAGTGAAATAGTAACAAACATTACATACCCAGTATGACATGTTACTCAGTGAAATAGTAACAAACATTACATACCCAGTATGACATGTTACTCAGTGAAATAGTAACAAACATTACATATCCAGTATGACATGTTACTCAGTGAAATAGTAACAAACATTACATACCCAGTATGTCATGTTACTCAGTGAAATAGTAACAAACATTACATACCCAGTATGACATGTTACTCAGTGAAATAGTAACAAACATTACATATCCAGTATGACATGTTACTCAGTGAAATAGTAACAAACATTACATACCCAGTATGACATGTTACTCAGTGAAATAGTAACAAACATTACATACCCAGTATGACATGTTACTCAGTGAAATAGTAACAAACATTACATATCCAGTATGACATGTTACTCAGTGAAATAGTAACAAACATTACATACCCAGTATGACATGTTACTCAGTGAAATAGTAACAAACATTACATATCCAGTATGACATGTTACTCAGTGAAATAGTAACAAACATTACATATCCAGTATGACATGTTACTCAGTGAAATAGTAACAAACATTACATACCCAGTATGACATGTTACTCAGTGAAATAGTAACAAACATTACATACCCAGTATGACATGTTACTCAGTGAAATAGTAACAAACATTACATATCCAGTATGACATGTTACTCAGTGAAATAGTAACAAACATTACATACCCAGTATGACATGTTACTCAGTGAAATAGTAACAAACATTACATACCCAGTATGACATGTTACTCAGTGAAATAGTAACAAACATTACATATCCAGTATGACATGTTACTCAGTGAAATAGTAACAAACATTACATATCCAGTATGACATGTTACTCAGTGAAATAGTAACAAACATTACATACCCAGTATGACATGTTACTCAGTGAAATAGTAACAAACATTACATATCCAGTATGACATGTTACTCAGTGAAATAGTAACAAACATTACATATCCAGTATGACATGTTACTCAGTGAAATAGTAACAAACATTACATATCCAGTATGACATGTTACTCAGTGAAATAGTAACAAACATTACATACCCAGTATGACATGTTACTCAGTGAAATAGTAACAAACATTACATACCCAGTATGACATGTTACTCAGTGAAATAGTAACAAACATTACATATCCAGTATGACATGTTACTCAGTGAAATAGTAACAAACATTACATATCCAGTATGACATGTTACTCAGTGAAATAGTAACAAACATTACATATCCAGTATGACATGTTACTCAGTGAAATAGTAACAAACATTACATACCCAGTATGACATGTTACTCAGTGAAATAGTAACAAACATTACATACCCAGTATGACATGTTACTCAGTGAAATAGTAACAAACATTACATATCCAGTATGACATGTTACTCAGTGAAATAGTAACAAACATTACATACCCAGTATGACATGTTACTCAGTGAAATAGTAACAAACATTACATATCCAGTATGACATGTTACTCAGTGAAATAGTAACAAACATTACATATCCAGTATGACATGTTACTCAGTGAAATAGTAACAAACATTACATATCCAGTATGACATGTTACTCAGTGAAATAGTAACAAACATTACATATCCAGTATGACATGTTACTCAGTGAAATAGTAACAAACATTACATATCCAGTATGACATGTTACTCAGTGAAATAGTAACAAACATTACATATCCAGTATGACATGTTACTCAGTGAAATAGTAACAAACATTACATATCCAGTATGACATGTTACTCAGTGAAATAGTAACAAACATTACATATCCAGTATGACATGTTACTCAGTGAAATAGTAACAAACATTACATATCCAGTATGACATGTTACTCAGTGAAATAGTAACAAACATTACATATCCAGTATGACATGTTACTCAGTGAAATAGTAACAAACATTACATACCCAGTATGACATGTTACTCAGTGAAATAGTAACAAACATTACATACCCAGTATGACATGTTACTCAGTGAAATAGTAACAAACATTACATATCCAGTATGACATGTTACTCAGTGAAATAGTAACAAACATTACATACCCAGTATGACATGTTACTCAGTGAAATAGTAACAAACATTACATATCCAGTATGACATGTTACTCAGTGAAATAGTAACAAACATTACATATCCAGTATGACATGTTACTCAGTGAAATAGTAACAAACATTACATATCCAGTATGACATGTTACTCAGTGAAATAGTAACAAACATTACATACCCAGTATGACATGTTACTCAGTGAAATAGTAACAAACATTACATATCCAGTATGACATGTTACTCAGTGAAATAGTAACAAACATTACATACCCAGTATGACATGTTACTCAGTGAAATAGTAACAAACATTACATATCCAGTATGACATGTTACTCAGTGAAATAGTAACAAACATTACATACCCAGTATGACATGTTACTCAGTGAAATAGTAACAAACATTACATACCCAGTATGACATGTTACTCAGTGAAATAGTAACAAACATTACATATCCAGTATGACATGTTACTCAGTGAAATAGTAACAAACATTACATACCCAGTATGACATGTTACTCAGTGAAATAGTAACAAACATTACATACCCAGTATGACATGTTACTCAGTGAAATAGTAACAAACATTACATATCCAGTATGACATGTTACTCAGTGAAATAGTAACAAACATCACATATCCAGTAGGACATGTTACTTAGTGAAATAGTAACAAACATTATATATCCAGTATGACATGTTACTCAGTGAAATAGTAACAAACATTACATATCCAGTGTCACATGTTACTCAGTGAAATAGTAACAAACATTACATATCCAGTATGACATGTTACTCAGTGAAATAGTAACAGACATTACACATATCCAGTATGACATGTTACTCAGTGAAATAGTAACAAACATTACATACCCAGTATAACATATTACTCAGTGAAATAGTAACAAACATTACATATCCAGTATGACATGTTACTCAGTGAAATAGTAACAAACATTACATACCCAGTATAACATATTACTCAGTGGAATAGTAACAAACATTATATATCCAGTATGACATGTTACTCAGTGAAATAGTAACAAACATTACATATCCAGTTTGACATGTTACTCAGTTCTTGCTTATTGTTAAGCAAAATAGTGTGTGTTGGTTATTGAGAGGTGTTTTTTTTTCCCCAAGGTTTATTAATAATATCATTTTAATTTGTTGGTGATATAAATAACTTGAAAGTATGTGTTGTTATGGTTATCAATGGGCATTTTAGCTCCATGAAATATTCTTTTGCCATTACGTAATGATATAAAACAAAAATGATGACCCAAGGGTTGTCTTGTCAGACTGTTGTTGATCTGTGGATCTATTGTTAGTGTCCTGTACCACACTGTTTGGTAATTTTACTGCATGGTTGTCTTCATCTCGTATTGAATAAGAAATGGAATGTATGTCTGATAAGAGTCCTAAAGCTATTTTTAACTACAACATACCTATATTGAACAAATTATTTTTAAGTATTAACTTTTGAAACATACAGTGCTTTTACATTTAGAAACATTGTGAATATGCAACATTCCCAAGTCAAACTAGAAAGATTTTAAAGGCAGCTTGTTTACTCAGAAGTTTTGTGAAGAATTTCTTACATATGTTATTGCTGTATGTTTAACATGTGGTGACAGTCAAATGTTGCTATTCAGTCAGACAAAACTAAAGTGACAGGAGGTTATTTGTTTCATTAAGGTGACCATCCTTCACTCACAAAGACAAAATATAAAGATGGTGAAACAAAACTAAATGAACCCTGTTCAATGGTATTGCTATACAACAAGTGTTTTAGAGAAGTTAAACAGGAACAGTACTTCAGTAAGTAAGTCTTGCTACAGGTTTGTAGCTGAGAGTAACTTTAGATGTGGAATTATAAATCTCAAACTTTGTAAGATGTGTCCAAACACTAAGTACATATCTTTCCAATGACCACTGTAATGCAATTTTTTTAACTGTTAAACAGCAGCCATCATCAACTGGTGCTGCCACCTATAATATTTCCACTGTTTAAGAAAAAAAATAGTGATATGTTTTCCATTTTTCCTTGATTTTGGTCACTGTTAAATTTGTGATTTGAAGCAGCCAGTTTTATTGATTTCAGTAAATCATTCTAATTATTTCACCCAGGTGGTGTATTGTTGAGAAAAATCTTGATGAATTTCTTACTGTATGTAAGTTTTTCCTCTATTTTTGTTTATAATAGCCAGTATTTATTGAGCACAGTTTGCACTGTTATGTTTTTGCATAGTGTTGCCAGTGGATACAGTGCCAAAAACCACCTGCCGTTGTAAAAGAGCAGTACGAAGTTCTTTGTTTAGGCCTAAAGGGTGCAGGAAAATCGACAGCCTTAGCATCGTTGGTTGGAGAACCCATTGACGACATTGAACCGACAACAGGTACTGAAAGTGAGGGTTTAAAATAATTCATGTCAAAATAATTGTGCTGCACGTGTAATTAATTATCCTTGAAATATTTTCTCTTTTTATAAAAATAACAATCTTTGGTCATGCTTTATGTAAAGTCTCTAAGCAAATAAGACTGAAAATTTCGACCTAATTTATTGAATGTAATCTTAATAGTTCTTGAACAGTTTTTAACACAATATTGTTTGAAGAGTTTGTTCAACTTGCATTATTTGTGAATGGTTACGTTATAAATTGTGATATCAGGTTTTCCTGACAATGTATGTGTGTTGTTTGTTTTAGGTTTCAATATCAAGACTCTTCCTATATTGGACACTACACTGAATATTAAAGAACTGGGTGGTAAGTTGTAGATGCTGTGTGTTAAATTATTGTGGGCTGTGAATGGTTTGAACCTATACTTACTTGATGGTTAATGTTTTTTTGTTTTAAGTAATTTTAAAGACACTGCCTACAATAACAGACTGATCTCGGGTTTGTTATTTAATCAGGCATTAATGCTTTAATCATTTTGATGTTCTACTTGCGTATTTCTACAACCTATGAGAAGGGTGTATTTTTCTCCTAATATTGCAGATTATTCTTGTGTTTTCAATAAATATTATTGTTTGTTAATCTTTGAATGTCAAAGTTTTCATTGTTACCAGCCATTACATATGAACTTTTAGATTACAAAATGTAAAAAGAAATGAATGAAGTGGAAGAAGCAGGATGCTTTGAGACAGTTTTGAAGATGGAAACTATATTTGTTGTTCATGTTTTATTCTGTACTTATAAAAGTAACTGAAATTTAAAAATTAGAATCTTTATTTTGTTAGATTAGGTGGGATAATGAAAAGTGATCATTCTTTGTGAGTTATACTTGTGTTCTTCAAGCAATTTACAACTTGTGTGGCAGGATTATGGTTCAAAGGTCAATCAAATAATAAATTTTAAGTATAAACATATTGTTATAAGTTGTATGTAAACGCTGGTGGTTGTTCTGTGGTTACAAACTCCAGCATATTCAGTGAGCCCATAGTTTCTCTCCCTAGTCTGTTGTAACCATAAATATTTATTGCATTGTCTGTTGCACTTTTCTCTTCTGAGAAGTTTACAGTCTAGTAAAATGTAGTAGGAGGGTTTCAGGCCCTCCTGAAAATAAGTGGGAAGATGGCACACCACCCAACCTCAAGTACTTATCAAAAGGGATAAAAAAAAACACTGATTCACGTTCACGATTACTGTATCTCCAGAAGAAAATGATGACTGATAGAAAACGTGTACTTGTTTCTGTCTTCACTTGCTTCTGTTTATACCATGTGAGCATGTGTGATTTTCAAACAAGTTGTTTTAAATTTAATGCAAATGTTAAGTTTAAGTGGAGAGTTACTCAGCTGAAACCTGTAATAAACTTTTCGTTTATTGGTAACAATAATAATTATAAGATTAAGTAATTTTTGTGCCTTCAGATGGGAAAAACTATTGGATCTACTCTGTGTTTTAGATTCTGTAAACAGCGAAAAATTCTTTTCTGTTTACAGTATTTTTATGCAAATTTATATGAACCTTCTGTATTGAAATGAATGGAGTAAGTTTTGTGTGGCATGCTCTTGTAACTTCTTGTAATATTTAATTATTTACAGTAGTTCTTATGTATTGAAATGAATGGAGTAAGTTTTGTGTGGCATGTTCTTGTAATTTCTTGTAATATTTAATTATTTACAGTAGTTCTTGTGTATTGAAATGAATGGAGTAAGTTTTGTGTGGCATGTTCTTGTAACTTCTTGCAATATTTAATTATTTACGGTAGTTCTTGGTAACGGTATTGTCGATAATTAATTTTGATATTCCTTGCTTGACATGTTCGGCAGGAGGACAGGACGTGAAGGTATTCTGGAACAAGTATTTCCATGGGCAACATGGCATTCTCTTTGTTGTTGATGCCTCGTCAAATGAACAAGATCTACGCTCTTCCAAAGAAGCTTTAGAAGCTGTGCTCTCTGATTCAGCTCTCAAAGGTGTACCATGTGTTGTACTTGTTACTCACCTAGATACACCTGAGCGTAAAACAACAGAACGGGTGAGAAATGATGATTACGCAAGTTTTATATATTTATTTTGAATAATTTAAGTAATTATAATAAAATTTTTTTTATGAACTAGGTACGAAAATATTAAACTGGTTTTCCCGGAAACAAAATGTAAAAGGTAATTTTAAAAGTATTTTTGTACAAAACTTAACTGAAACTAAAACACCAGTTGAAATCATATTTAATAGTTAGAGAATCGGTGTCAATAGTAAATGTACATTATTGAGATGTTCATACAGTTGTATAATATTTTTAAATTAACTAAACATAAATGAACCACTGGCTGAACTCAGCTTTCGGGTCATGAGAATCTTTCACGATTGAAAAGCTCAGTTTTGTCTTCATTTCCACAGTTGGAACAGCTATTCCGTGGGACATTGCATGGAAGAAAATGGATGTTTCAGCCTTTTCATCTAGGTAATGATGAAGGGATTCGTCAAGGTCTAGAAACTCTCGTGGATTTAATGATCCGTAGTGGATAAGGACTATGAGTTGTGTGAAACTTGTTGTAGAAGATGTTCCGTCAAAAGTTGTTTCCCATCAAACACGTGAACCCTAGTTAGGTAAACAAAGTTTCTATCATGTGTTCCTGGATTTGACTGTGATGGTAAATAATAAATGTATCGCAAGTGGTTCTGCTTGTACCTCTATTAACATGGTGTGTGAGTGCATGCATGTGTTGGTGTAATGGTATCATATCCTAATATCAAGCTATATTTCAATTATATCTTTATATTCCTTGCATGCAATCATGGTGCAAATAACCAATATGTACATTGTTTCCTTATTAACTGTAGTTGTGGTTAACCCTATCCCAGTGTCTTGGTGCAAGTAACCAATATGTACTTTGTTTCCTTGTTAACTGTAGTTGTGGTTTACCATATCACCATGTCATGGTGCAAGTAACCAATATGTACATTGTTTCCTTATTAACTGTAGTTGTGGTTAACCCTATCCCAGTGTCATGGTGCAAGTAACCAATATGTACTTTGTTTCCTTATTAACTGTAGTTGTGGTTAACCCTGTCCCAGTGTCATGGTGCAAGTAACCAATATGTACATTGTTTCCTTATTAACTGTAGTTGTGGTTAACCCTATCCCAGTGTCATGGTGCAAGTAACCAATATGTACTTTGTTTCCTTATTAACTGTAGTTGTGGTTAACCCTATCCCAGTGTCATGGTGCAAGTAACCAATATGTATATTGTTTCCTTATTAACTGTAGTTGTGGTTTACCATATCACCGTGTCATGGTGCAAGTAACCAATATGTACATTGTTTCCTTATTAACTGTAGTTGTGGTTTACCATATCACCGTGTCATGGTGCAAGTAACCAATATATACATTGTTTCCTTGTTAACTGTAGTTGTGGTTAACCATATCCCATGTCATAGTGCAAGTAACTGATATATACATTGTTTCCTTGTTAACTGTAGTTGTGGTTAACCATATCCCATGTCATAGTGCAAGTAACTGATATGTACATTGTTTTCTTGTTAACTGTAGTTGTGGTTAACCATATCCCATGTCATGGTGCAAGTAACCAATATGTACATTGTTTCCTTATTAACTGTAGTTGTGGTCAACCATATCCCATGTCATGGTGCAAGTAACTGATATGTACATTGTTTCCTTATTAACTGTAGTTGTGGTTAACCCTATTCCATGTCATGGTGCAAGTAACCGATATGTACATTGTTTCCTTGTTAACTGTAGTTGTGGTTAACCCTATTCCATGTCATGGTGCAAGTAACCGATATGTACATTGTTTCCTTATTAAATGTAGTTGTGGTTAACCCTATCCCAGTGTCATGGTGCAAGTAAACGATATGTGCATTGTTTCCTTATTAACTGTAGTTGTGGTTAACCATATCCCATGTCATGGTGCAAGTAACCAATATGTACATTGTTTCCTTATTAACTGTAGTTGTGGTTAACCCTATCCCAGTGTCATGGTGCAAGTAACCAATATGTACTTTGTTTCCTTATTAACTGTAGTTGTGGTTAATCCTATCCCAGTGTCATGGTGCAAGTAACCAATATGTACATTGTTTCCTTATTAACTGTAGTTGTGGTTTACCATATCACCGTGTCATGGTGCAAGTAACCAATATGTACATTGTTTCCTTGTTAACTGTAGTTGTGGTTAACCATATCCCATGTCATGGTGCAAGTAACCAATATGTACATTGTTTCCTTATTAACTGTAGTTGTGGTTAACCATATCCCATGTCATGGTGCAAGTAACTGATATGTACATTGTTTCCTTATTAACTGTAGTTGTGGTTAACCCTATTCCATGTCATGGTGCAAGTAACCGATGTGTACATTGTTTCCTTGTTAACTGTAGTTGTGGTTAACCCTATTCCATGTCATGGTGCAAGTAACCGATATGTACATTGTTTCCTTATTAAATGTAGTTGTGGTTAACCCTATCCCAGTGTCATGGTGCAAGTAAACGATATGTGCATTGTTTCCTTATTAACTGTAGTTGTGGTTAACCCTATCCCAGTGTCATGGTGCAAGTAACCAATATGTACATTGTTTCCTTATTAATTGTAGTTGTAGTTAATAAATTTCTCAGGTACAGAATAACTAATCAGTGACCAGTGTGAATTAGCAATCTTACTCTCCATGTCCAGGAGAATTCCTTGACACATGATACAAGTGTTTTTGTATATGTGTATTATAATGTGTATAATATCTTAAGATCAAACTAATGCCATGAGATTAAAGTTTTGATTAATATCATTTCTCTTAAACCTGTCAGTTCTTAGATAAACAGGGCTTGGAAATAAAATTACTCATAAATTAAATGGCTTTGTTGTGTCTACAATTAACAAATTATTTTGTATTTTGTAATTAAAAAAACAAACACTGGGGGGCCTTGTGTTATATCATTAGTGGTGTAAAGAAGATAAAAGCTGATTATGATTTTTGGTTTGCACCTAAACGAGTAACATAAAAAAAAATTACAAAAGTGCTAAACATACGAATATAGTAAGAAATAAACTGTTGAAGAAACATAATGTCTACAAATGTTTATAGATTTGATAAATTAAAATGAAACTTTTGTTTAAAATTTGGTGAATTAAAACATCTCATTGGTTAGGTACTTGTTTTAATTGGTGTCAGTTGATTGTAATGAGATTCAGTATCTAAATATGAAGAGTTTCAAGGACCTATTGTGACCCTTCTTGCTCTGTAAATTATTTGGTAAATGCATTCAGGGAGTGCTATTTATAAATCATATTAAACATGCAATGTTATGGTGTTTCGTATTATAGGCTTCAGTGTAAACGGAGCAGTGTTTGATATTAAGGAAGAAACAATCAGTACTTTGTTACATGCCCTGTGGAACATCCATGATAAAAATGATTAACAAATCAAAGCTGTTTTATTTGGTTTTTGTTTGTTTCTTTCTCTTCAAAAGGAGATAGTAATAATTTGTTTTAAGTTGTATTACCTCATTATGCTAACATTTCACCTTGAATATCTGTCGGTGGTTTACCATTTTTTGACGTAGTGTTATCATAAAAGAATGAGATCCGTAGTTTAATTGTTTGATATTACTCTCTAGAAGTGGCTATATTTAGAATGAAGTTTGTTCTACTGTCTTATTTTATTGTTGTTCTTTCCAATGCAAAGTCTTTGATTTAAAAAAACAAACAAACCCTCTTGATAAAGTATTAATCAACTCAAGTGGTTCTGAACTTTTGTTTTTCAAAACTATGTCAGTAGTTTGAGGTTTTAATGTTAATTTACCCATTTGTTTCCATAAGCATTTGATATACTGCTTTTATTGCTTATTAATAGATTCTCAAACTGTGGTCTGAAGCTCCCTGGGTGTCCACAGTAATGCATCTAATTTATGAAATTACCATTTACTGGAAAAGTAATGAAAACAATGCTAAGACATTATATATTACTATGTTAGTTTTATATAAATATTAATATTTGTAATTAACAACATTATTAAACTAATGTAGTAATATATATAAATATTAATATTTGTAATTAACAACATTATTAAACTAACGTAGTAATACATATAAATATTAATATTTGTAATTAACAACATTATTAAACTAACACAATAATATATATAAATATTAATATTTGTAATTAACAACATTATAAAACTGACACAGTAATATATATAAATATTAATATTTGTAATTAACAACATTATAAAACTAACACAGTAATATATATAAATATTAATATTTGTAATTAACAACATTATAAAACTAACACAGTAACATGTATAAATATTAATATTTGTAATTAACAACATTATAAAACTAACACAGTAATATATATAAATATTAATATTTGTAATTAACAACATTATAAACTAACACAGTAACATGTATAAATATTAATATTTGTAATTAACATTATAAAACTAACACAGTAATATATATAAATATTAATATTTGTAATTAACAACATTATAAAACTAACAGAGTAATATATATAAATATTAATATTTGTAATTAACAACATTATAAACTAACACAGTAATATATATAAATATTAATATTTGTAATTAACAACATTATAAACTAACAAGTAATATATATAAATATTAATATTTCTAATTAACAACATTATAAAACTAACAGAGTAATATATATAAATATTAATATTTCTAATTAACAACATTATAAAACTAACACAGTAATATATATAAATATTAATATTTGTAATTAACAACATTATAAAACTAACACAGTAATATATATAAATATTAATATTTCTAATTAACAACATTATAAAACTAACACAGTAATATATATAAATCACAAATTAATAATTGTAATTAACATAAATTATGTAAATTCATTGTGGGCCTGGCACAGTTGTGTGTTGATTGTAAAAAAACAAAACAGTTGATTTCCAGTTGGACTAATGCATATAAAATAGAAATAATATAAACATGGAGCTGGATCTCTGTTTGAAACTGTCAGACATTGACCTAGAAATTCACAAAATTGTTTCAACAAAGCAGTTTCATCATTCACATTAAAGTAGGTCATAAGATACAATTCAAGTTTTCCTTATTTAAATATCTCTTCATTGTTGTTTTCTTAAAGCTAGAATCAAACTACAAAGGTAATAAAACATGTATATGATACAACAGTTACACAGACGAAAACTGTTTAATGTGAGGTTGTTTGCCAACACAGTGAAAAAGTTGACAGGTGTCTCCCTGTTGGCAAAGTTTGGGAACCCTGTTCTTCAACGTTGGTTTTATTACAGAAATAGTTATTGTCTTCATGTTGAATAATGTGCCAAATAAGAAACATCCTAGTAATGAACACAATACTGTATACACCCCACTGTTCAGTGTCAAGTTTGTTTTCAATATTTTATTATGTCTGATTTAACAAAAAAAGTATTGAACAAGTGTTTGTAATAACTTGTTTACTCTTACCAGCAGGAGTTACTGTTGAAATAATAAAAAGGAGAAATGTTAACATGTTGAAGTGTTTGTAAGTACCATGTGAACTGAATGTTAACATCTGTTTATTTCGCATCAATTTCTCTCTGTGTCTGTTGTAACATGTTTTTATCTTCTGATACTGTTATAGATTAAAATATTTAACATAATTATTATACAGGACTTTAAAAAGCTTTCATATAGTTTAGTGGATGTGTCACTCTTTTCAGGGCTAACTATATAAATCTATAACATTCTGTATAGAGACCTCTTTTATTTCTTTAATAAATATATGAATATGGTTGAAACAAAATGTATGCTTAATGATATAAAAATTAACTTTGGTGTGAAAACTACTTGAATCTTAAATGAATATTCTGAGAATACACGTGAGTGTTATTTCAGCTTTTAAAAGTGTGTCTCAGGACAACTGGTGTTGGTATTAACACTTTCATTACTAATAAAGCAGAGAACAATGTTTTGACCTTGCTAGGTCATCTTCAGGTTATTCTCTGCTTTATAATAAAAGTGTTAACACCCACACCAGTTGTCTGAGATACGTTTTTACTTCAAGTGGATTTCTCGTCATCACAAATTTCAGGTTTCAGTTTTTTTGCAAATGTCTTGAAGCACAATTTAAGCTTAGTGTTAGATTTTTTTAATAGCTAATGAAACTTAGTGATAGAATTAGTCTTGGCCATAACAAGTGTTACATTAAATAAATTCCTCTGGTAGCTAATGAGCAAAATTCTTCAAAGATACAACTTTTTTTGAGACGTGTAACAACTAAAGTTTGTTAGAATATTTTTGGAGAAAAACTCACCTGAGAATTATAAGTTTTTGTCAAATAATGCCAGATTTTACTTTCACTTTAAGGGAATCCTAAAAGAGAGTTTAAATCTGGGTTTGTATTTGTTTTTCTCTTATTGTGTAGATGTTTATTCAGAATGTACAATTTCTTTTTATGTTTGACTAGGACTTGTACTTTGTTATGAATGGTTCCATAACTGAGTTAAACCTAATACTTTTGTGATATATTTCTAATTTGTATATCACCAGAGAAAAGCTGTAGTTTCTCTAATAGATCTTTTAGTAGTGGCATAATTGTATTATAAAGATAACAAAATGCCTGCATTTGATAGATTTGAATATGTACAATTATCATGCATAAGATAAACAGTTATTTGGATGGTGATATACGTGAATAGTTGTTTGGATGGCAACATATGTAAACAGTTCTATAAGAACTTGGTGTGTTTACCAGTATGTTAGTTTCCATGTGTATCATTTTAAATTTAGTGGATTATTTTTTAATATGTAGTTTTTTCTTTTATATTTGTATCTTAAAATTACAAGCAGATTCTATACATTATTACAAGAATTCCTTTCTTCCAGATGTCTTTATATTCACTGTCTTTCTTTAAAGACAACAGTTTATAATACACTCATTTTGTTGATAAAGAAATTAAGAAACCTCTGTTTGTTCATTGGTTTCTTCTCCTTGATAAATAAAACTAAATTACAACATAGTGTTCATAGTTGGCTATGACTCTCTTTATTGGTGGAACATAAAATAGTTGAGAGAGGTAGAAATTTTAGAATGAGAAAGCACGTGTGTGTAATTTGAATAATAGCCAACTGCAAGATATGTTAGCAAATTGAGGTTGTTATGATGGTGGATTGTTAGCAGCCAGTTGATCCGCTGTTTGTTTCTAGTCCCTAGAGTGAGAACATTGTAAACACTGGTTGTAAACTGAGGTTAATTGTAAGGATAACATGCACACATATTTTGGAATGATGGTTAATGTTCTTTTGAAATATATTATTATTTACACAATAAATTCAAGTGTTATAACTTCATGTTAGGAATAAGTTAAATGGTATATGCCTGTATTGAACTATATTTCATAAATTCACATAGGGCAATTATGTTTGTGCCAAAATAAATACAGCATTGGGTTGTTGTGTGTGTTGTGAAAATATTTTAACTGAAACATGAGATACATAATAGTTGTTATGTGAATTCTTGTAACTGTAGAGTTAAGTTTAATTAGAAGACCTCTCTTTGTTTTTGTGTTTCTTTAGTTTTAAATGCGTAAAAGTTGTTCTAATGGAACAATTTGTTATCACATTGTTTTTGTGTACTGAGTTATAGAAATAAAATAACTGAATATTTATACTGCTTGTCCTGAAGTTTATTTTACTAAATAAACTGGAGATTTTAACTTAAAGAATTTGTTTACTAACAAGCTAGATGATTACAAGATATTAAAAATGACATTAAGACTGTTTTATATTTCTTTATGAGAAGTAATCACAATGAAGAATAATCTATATTTACATTTAATTAATTCTTTAATAAAATTCAGTGGACCTAAAATGACAGAAACCACAGAAAGAATTATACATTCCATATATTTTTGCAGTTTTAAGGATTTTTATGATAAACACCATGAAGTTAATGTAGAGGGCCATCTTATGAAATATTGCTAGTGAAACACTGGGTAGAAGAGACCAAAAACCAACTGTCTGTACATGGGACCAGACCATGCTTCTGTGGGCAGACCTCCAAAAGGTGTTTTTAGTACACAGGTCAATATGTGTTACAGAATTATATATATATATACAAATAATATTTCTATGTTGAATATTCCAAATCAAGTAAACAGAAAAGAATACAGCAACACCACAGAATATTTATTCACAAACAAGATATCTTTTAAAAAGAACTTTATATTTTAAGAAAATACAATAGTTAAATGTCATTTGTTGATAAATTATTTTCAGAAATTAGTTAAATAAGCCTTCCAAGAAATACATCTAGATGTCATAAGCTAACTTCTGTCTGTTCATAGATAGTAACTTGAAACCAGTTTGTTCATGAAAGAATCAGAAAATGTAACTTGGAAATCAGAAACAACAATCTAGAATCTTGACTCCTACAAAATGAGTATTAATCTAGCAAATCTCCAAATGAAAAGTTAAAAAAACAGGAATTTTCAAAGTATGCCAATTTTTACAGAGTTGTAGTTGGTACTGAATAAAATCCATTACTTAATGAGGAAAAAAGTGGACAACAACTTAGAATGGACTACTTGTTTATTTTTAGAAATGTTAGCAGACTATGGATGTTTAGAAATGTTAGCAGACAGACTATGGATGTTTAGAAATGTCAGCAGACTATGGATGTTTAGAAATGTCAGCAGACAGACTATGGATGTTTAGAAATGTAAGAGACAGACTCATGGATGTTTAGAAATGTTAGCAGACAGACTGGATGTTTAGAAATGTTAGCAGACAGACTATGGATGTTTAGAAATGTTAGCAGACAGACTATGGATGTTTAGAAATGTTAGCAGACAGACTATGGATGTTTAGAAATGTCAGCAGACAGACTATGGCTGTTTAGAAATGTCAGCAGACAGACCATGGATGTTTAGAAATGTCAGCAGACAGACTATGGATGTTTAGAAATGTCAGCAGACAGACTATGGATGTTTAGAAATGTCAACAGACAGGCTATAGGGGTGACATGGCTAATCGATGTTTTGATGTGAAAGCTCTTGGGCATCTATGACTAAATGATGAGATTTGAAAACATATTCTATAAAGAACGTGTGCCCTCAAATTGCAGCTCACCAGTTTCTTGACAGTGGGACACGAACCATAAACCATATGATTTACATCCTAACGCTGTATTGAACGATGATGACGACTTCACAGTTGTGGCTGAGTGAGTGACAGTGAGCTTCGCGTCATCACAATACCATATTTAAAAAAATTCAAAGTGGGCTTCCCTGCTTGTCATTTTCGTACACTGATCGTGTCAGTGAAAGACGTAGAAGTTTTAGAAAAGATAAAACACAAGACAAACAGTTATAAGTCGTAAAAAAAACGTGACAGTGTACAGCATTCAAAGGTAAAAATTAACTTCTGATCACTGAAAGATGTATACACATTAAAAATTAAGCCCGTAAATAATATACCTAATTTAGGGTTAACGAGGCTTCACTCTAGTCGACATTAAGTTTTTAAAAAAATCTAAACGAAGAGCAATTGTTTCATCGTAGGTCGTGCATAAATTTTTAAACAGGATTATAGTTTTTTAAATCGAATCCTCTGTACAGAACGATTTGTTTAATATGCACCGTAATTGCATCATGAATTTAATACGTTCAAGTTTATAGGTGGACGTTGTTGATATATTTATTATTGAAAAATGTCTTGTTTGTTTGTTTGTTTTGAATTTCGCACAAAGCTACTCGAGGGCTATCTGTGCTAGCTGTCCCTAATTTTGCAGTGTAAGACTAGAGGGAAGGCAGCTAGTCATCACCACCCACCGCCAACTCTTGGGCTACTCTTTACCAGCGAATAGTGGGATTGACCGTCATATTATACACCCCACGGCTGGGAGGGCGAGCATGTTTAGCGTGACGCGGGCGCAAACCCGCGACCCTCGGATTACGAGTCGCGCGCCTTACGCGCTTACATGGGCCTGAAAAATGTCACACATCTGATTTGAAAGCTCTATAACTGAAGTTTAAAATTTCAAATTATCAAATTTTCAAAATTATTTTTTTTGGGGTTGATATGACATATTTCTATTTATTTGTCCCAACCAATTATTACACGATATTCTAAATTTTGATTTCCTAATTTAGTAAATACGCTGATACGAAAATCATTGCATGAATAATAATTT
>NW_027467782.1:47141166-47229041 GCF_004210375.1 Tachypleus tridentatus | reverse complement strand
CACTGAGTAACATGTCATACTGGGTATGTAATGTTTGTTACTATTTCACTGAGTAACATGACATACTGGATATGTAATGTTTGTTACTATTTCACTGAGTAACATGTCATACTGGATATGTAATGTTTGTTACTATTTCACTGAGTAACATGTCATACTGGGTATGTAATGATTGTTATTATTTCAAATAATTATATTTCCAGACTCACGACACCTTGCACATCCAAAGCTATCTCTACAAAATTCTCACCAGTAAACTGTTTAAATACTTTTCAGCATCCAAAATAATGGTTATTTAAAAATGTAATATCACTTTTATGTATAATAAAACCAACAAATAAAACTTATTGTATTGAATAATTTGAACCCTGAAGTTTTTTAATGTATGTAAGAAAGATGAGTTTATTTTCCGGACAGATCAAGCCCATCTGGACAGGGTCCACACTTACTTTTCCCAGTCCAATACAACATGCTGCAAGTCCAAGTTGGATACTTTCCAAAACCTGTGGCATACTGCACCTTCAACAAGAAACCTCCGGTTGATTTACCACATATACCTATTCCTTCATGATTCTATTCAAACAGAAATAGTGTTAAATAAATTTGGTTAATGATCTGTGCGACCAACAAGTTGTATCATATAATAATTACCTGTAAAATAGACTGTGCCTAAAAAACAGTGAATTATGGGTACAACATCCGTGTACTTAACACAGCAATAATAAAGTCAAGAAATGTAAAAACCATACCTGCATCTTCTGGTCACACTGCAATATATTTAATACAAAGAAAAATTTTAACACAACATGGCCACTCATCCATTATGAAATTTAGTAAATTAAAACTGAAAATAGAATGGTTAAAGACACTGAGAAAAACAAAATTATAAATCAAATATACTTTACTAAGATTTTGTCACTATATTAAAATGTTTCTCGATTCATTTTTTTTTATTACAACAATCTCAATGGTTTGTCTATTCTGACTTCATGTTCTAGCTACATTTATTTATTATTCATGACCAAAACACCATGCAAGACTTAAATGGTTATAATGTCAGCTGAAAACATGACGAATGCTACACCATTACCTTTTCGGTAATCGTGTTGTTTCCAAAGTGCACAACTGCTCGTAATTACATTTTGTTTTACTTTTAAACTGTCTTCATCATTGGTTAAGCCCTGCAAATCTACACTGATCTCTCATTTCATTTGCAAGAGGTGCACCTCTCCCAAACTCCAAGTGCATATTATGTTCTGTGTTGCTTTCTTATACATGTGAGTGTGGATTGGTAAGATTGTGATCCTGTCAATAACATGAAACACTTCGTACAAAATAAAGTTTTACCATTAGCTGAAGAATTTCTAACGTCCCTAAAAATACAGCTGCTTTGAAATTATATACTTCAAGTAACGATTGTAAGAATTTATAATGACCTTGAGAGTCAATTTAAATAAGGTTGATGACTGGTTAGTCTGGTAAGTGAAAACAAACCCTTATTTATAATTTTATCACCACAGCATTGATCTGCATTCAACTTTTAGCTTCAGTAATTTTGCTTCTTTGGTACAGAGGCAACCATTGATAACCAGCCACTACTTCCATCCATGGATCTTATGTTAATTTCATTTAGTATTGGTTTAAATGAAGTAATCATATATCAAGCCACATGGTTGTTGTTATTGTTTGTTTTATTCTTAAAGAATAAAACAAACTTTTGTATTTTCAGATGTTCTTGCTTTTTGTTCCATTTGTTCATTTGTGTTATTAAAAGAGGATGTGTTACTGGAACTTAAGAAACATGGTACAACCACGAAGCTCTCACGAAGGTCTATAACATAATATAAGCACACCTAAAGATGAGCTACAAAAGTAAACCTGAAACATTATCCTACACTGACTCTCACACCTAAAGATGAGCTACAAAAGTAAACCTGAAACATTATCCTACACTGACTCTCACACCTAAAGATGAGCTACAAAAGTAAACCTGAAACATTATCCTACACTGACTCTCACACCTAAAGATGAGTTACAAAAGTAAACCTGAAATATTATCCTACACTGACTCTCACACCTAAAGATGAGTTACAAAGTAAACCTGAAATATTATCCTACACTGACTCTCACACCTAAAGATGAGCTACAAAAGTAAACCTGAAATATTATCCTACACTGACTCTCACACCTAAAGATGAGCTACAAAAGTAAACCTGAAACATTATCCTACACTGACTCTCACACCTAAAGATGAGCTACAAAAGTAAACCTGAAACATTATCCTACACTGACTCTCACACCTAAAGATGAGCTACAAAAGTAAACCTGAAACATTATCCTACACTGACTCTCACACCTAAAGATGAGTTACAAAAGTAAACCTGAAATATTATCCTACACTGACTCTCACACCTAAAGATGAGTTACAAAAGTAAACCTGAAATATTATCCTACACTGACTCTCACACCTAAAGATGAGCTACAAAAGTAAACCTGAAATATTATCCTACACTGACTCTCACACCTAAAGATGAGCTACAAAAGTAAACCTGAAATATTATCCTACACTGACTCTCACACCTAAAGATGAGCTACAAAAGTAAACCTGAAATATTATCCTACACTGACTCTCACACCTAAAGATGAGCTACAAAAGTAAACCTGAAACATTATCCTACACTGACTCTCACATCTAAAGATGAGCTACAAAAGTAAACCTGAAATATTATCCTACACTGACTCTCACGCCTAAAGATGAGCTACAAAAGTAAACCTGAAACATTATCCTACACTGACTCTCACGCCTAAAGATGAGCTACAAAAGTAAACCTGAAATATTATCCTACACTGACTCTCACACCTAAAGATGAGCTACAAAAGTAAACCTGAAATATTATCCTACACTGACTCTCACACCTAAAGATGAGCTACAAAAGTAAACCCAAAATATTATCCTACACTGACTCTCTTCCAGATATTTCTGTGTTTCCAAAGCCGTTACAGTCTATAATCATTTATCACGAAAAACCAACTCACTCATCTGTCAGACATATAATTTTGTGTTAATGGAATACTATTTTAGAGGTATCTGTATACCAGTGAAAATTAGATAATTTCTCAATACGAATGATACTAAATGATAAATACATGACCTATAAGTAAGTGTAACAGTATAAAAATTTAATGTTGATATTTAAAACAGTTCATTCACAGAATTTTGACAGTTATAATGTAGCTTTTCAACACTATTTGTCTTTGCTATATTGCATTTCCAAATGTTTATTTTAGTATATTTGTGAAAATAAGAAAACACAAAACTAGAACACCAGAAATGTGTATTTTTCTTTTGAGATTTGTTTTCTACGTTTGAGCACACTATTTATTACCATTGTTTACAGTGATAAAATTACTTATATTTGCTGACAATACTACAGTCTGAAGTTTTTCTGGTGGTGAAGAGGATGCCGCTGATGTACAAAAGGATTCAGGTCATTTAGTGAGTTAGGAACGTAAATGAAAGATGAATTTTAATTACAAGTGCATGTGGGTTATCATAATTTGAATTGTAAATATAAGTTTGATGGGAATAACCTTAACAGTGTCCATTTTGGTACTCTGCTTGATCAGTTTCTTGTGCCATCTAAGCAGTGTGCTGCTGGTAGTAGTAAATTAAATAACAGTGTGGATTTACAGAAATATTGAATACAAATCTAAAAAGGTTAGGCATCACCTGGAGTGGTGTGTTCAGTCTTGGCTCCTTACCTCAGTAAAAACAATTTGTTGGAAGAGGTTCAGAGGGTTACTACAGTTATATCTAGAATAGAGATATAGTCATACATAGATAGATTAAGATGTCTGAAATTGTGTTATGAAAACATAAATGGGTCAGAGAGAGATTTGATTAAGTGTTAAAGTTTGTTAAGGGAAGTAACAGTGTTGATACATCTTACTGGTAAGAATGGCAGACCTTGGGGACATAAATATAAATTTTAACAGTGTTGATACATCTTACTGGTAAGAATGGCAGACCTTGCAGACATAAATATAAATTTTAACAGTGTTGATACATTTTACTGGTAAGAATGGCAGACCTTGGGAACATAAATATAAATTTTAACAGTGTTGATACATATTAGTGGTAAGAATGGTAGACCTTGGAGTCATAAATATAAATTTAAACAGTGTTGATACATCTTGCTGGTAAGAATGGCAGACCTTGCAGACATAAATATAAATTTTAACAATGTTGATACATTTTACTGGTAAAAATGGCAGACCTTGGAGACATAAATATAAATTTTAACAGTGTTGATACATCTTACTGGTAAGAATGGCAGACTTTGGGGACATAAATATAAATTTTAACAGTGTTGATACATCTTACTGGTAAGAATGGCAGACCTTGAAGACATAAATATAAATTTTAACAGTGTTGATACATCTTACTGGTAAGAATGGCAGACCTTGGGGACATAAATATAAATTTTAACAGTGTTGATACATCTTACTGGTAAGAATGGCAGACCTTGAAGACATAAATACAAATTTTAACAATGTTGATACATTTTACTGGTAAGAATGGCAGACCTTGCAGACATAAATATAAATTTTAACAATGTTGATACATTTTACTGGTAAGAATGGCAGACCTTGGAGACATAAATATAAATTTAAACAGTGTTGATACATCTTACTGGTAAGAATGGCAGACCTTGCAGACATAAATATAAATTTTAACAATGTTGATACATTTTACTGGTAAAAATGGCAGACCTTGGAGACATAAATATAAATTTTAACAATGTTGATACATCTTACTGGTAAGAATGGCAGACCTTGGGGACATAAATATAAATTTTAACAGTGTTGATACATCTTACTGGTAAGAATGGCAGACCTTGGGGACATAAATATAAATTTTAACAGTGTTGATACATCTTACTGGTAAGAATGGCAGACCTTGGGGACATAAATATAAATTTTAACAGTGTTGATACATCTTACTGGTAAGAATGGCAGACCTTGGGGACATAAATATAAATTTTAACAATGTTGATACATCTTACTGGTAAGAATGGCAGACCTTGCAGACATAAATATAAATTTTAACAGTGTTGATACATTTTACTGGTAAGAATGGTAAACCTTGGAGTCATAAATATAAATTTTAACAGTGTTGATACATTTTACTGGTAAGAATGGTAAACCTTGGAGTCATAAATATAAATTTTAACAGTGTTGATACATATTAGTGGTAAGAATGGTAGATCTTAGGAACATAAATATAAATTTTAACAGCATTGATACATGTTAACATATTAACAGTGTTGATACATCTTACTGGTAAGAATGGTAGACCTTGGGGACATAAATATAAATTTTAATATATAATTTTTATCTTCAGCTAAGAACTTTATTCTTTTCAGAGGGTGTTTGACTTTTTGGAATGGGATGTTTCAGATACAGTAAGTTTCAGTAATAGTTTAATAAATATGCAAATGACAAAGATGGACTTTCAGTAAGCCTCTTCTTATCCTTAATGTTTAAGTTACATAAAATTAACACAAGCCCAACTGATCTTTTCAAAATCTTAAATTTATGTCCTCCCATTCTACATCTTCAAGTTAGAGCACAAATAAGTTATATGCCTTCATCCTATCAAATCTACAGACAATCTTTCAGACTTCAATAATACCACTTTTTATCCTTCTTTGAGAGAAGACATCAGGAAATCTTCACCTTTCAACATGTGACCATTCCATCTCTAAAATCACCCTAACAGCTCTCCTTCAAACCTTTTCCAACAAGACAATATCCATTTTTAGATAAATGGATAAATCTGAACAGAATATTCCAAATCCAAATAAGGTCTAACTTCTGATTTTTTTATATGGGTAATTACCCCTTCTGATTTGTCTTCAATATGTATGTAAATGCACCTTAAGTTTCTATTAGTATCAACCTTAACACTATTTTAACAGGCTGAAGGACTTATTCACCTCGATGCCAAAATTAAATAAGTTCCCATTTGTATTCCATATGATACAAATTATAATAAAATTGTAATATTTTGCATTTACCACGAATTGTAATGAAAGATCAAATGGTAAATATTTTTCCAATTTTTACAAAGTGTATCTGTAAAACTATAATACTACAGAATTCTCAATAGAACTTAGAAATACGAAATTGGTTAATGTTATTGGAAAACTTTCAATACTATAAAACGATTAATACACGTAATGCAAAAGCAATGTCTCAAGCTCCAACCCCTAAACTCCAATTAAAACTATTCTACGTTTTCACTATTAACAGTAACACTAATAACAATGGTCCTATTTGACTAGATTATAGGATATTGGAAGAGTTAAACCTGTCAGTTGTGAAAGTAAGAACCCTAAAAATCACTGATTTAGTAATTACAACACTAATTTGACTATTTCAAGCATCTTAAGTCGCTTGAATTCTAAAGTTGAAGATGAAATTCGAAGTCCCACAGAAGCCAATGAACTGGCACATTAACCTAAATCATTGAACTTTCAAATAAGTATATAATACATGTATTACCATACATATTAGAAATTCTTGGATAACAGCCAAAAATATACTTTCACAAACGCTAACTTCTCATAGTTTACAATTTTAATACCGCCATTGGTGACGAAAGCGCCCTCTTTAATAGATATTTTTGTAAATGATATAGAAATCCGTTATCAGACGAATTGTGAAATAGTTTATATTTTCATTTTTTATTTGTTTGTTTGTTATTCTTTTTACGTGTTTGTTTCTATTTTTTTTATTTTTGAGGGTTTCCTTTTCCGTCGAGATTATGTATTCCGTTATACTTTTTATCTCTACGAACTATGGTTCTATGATGAATTTTACTTCGTATAGAATATGTAAATAGTGCATACTTCAGTCGTTTATATTATCGAATAATAAAACACTGTCCTACCTAGACTCTAAAAGTAAGCATCTTTAGTTATCTGCCCGGCTCTGGCTAGGTGGTTAACGAACTCGACTCGTAATCTGAGGGTAATCTCACTATTCGTTGGCAAATGAATAGCCCAAGAGTTGGCGGTGAGTGGTGATGACTAGCTAGTTACCGTCTCTCTAGTCTTACGCTGCTAAATTAGGGATGGGTAGTACAGATAGCCCTCGTGTAGCTTTGTGTGAGATTAACAAACATCTTTAGTTATAAAGAATATATCTATATATTTATGAGTAAAAAGCTATACAATGGATTATTTACATTGTGCTAATTACGGCTATCTTATAATGAGTAAATTCACTGATCTAATTTTTTTCTGTAGTTCAAAAAATAACAGTTACAGTATTCCTGATTTTCGTGTATTTTGTATTTGTTCCGCATTTTGAAATATGTCTTCAATCACCAAAAATGATTATACTTTGTAGGTTCATTACTCTCCGCATTGACTTTAAAGGCGTCATCCTGCAAATTGCTAAAATTATTTATATTACAAATTTACATTTAAAACAAAAAGAAGTGCTTCAGCACTAGACACTTACAACGTAGATAAATTACCAAAAATATTTAAAAATTAATATCAGTTACCAAATGGCATAGTTTCATTTTTCTCCCCCATTTTGGTAACAAATTCCTTTTAAAAACTAACAATGGGCCCGGCATGGCCAGCTGGGTTAAGACGTTCGACTTGTAATCTTCGGGTCGCGGATTCGAATCCATGTCGCACCAAACATATTCGTCCTTTTACGCCGTGGGGGCGTTATAATGTGACGGTCAATCCCACTATTTGTTGGTAAAAGAGTAACCCCAAAGTTAGCGGTGGGTGGTGATAACTAGCTGTCTTCCCTATAGTCTTACACTACTAAATTAGGGACGGCTAGTGCAGATAGCCCTTGAGTAGCTTTGAGCGATATTCAAAACAAACAAGCAAACAAAATCTAACAAATAAAACAGAATTGTCATAATAAATAAGGATTGTTTGAACAGAAAGGTAAGTGTTTATTCTCAAAACAGTTTATTTTTTAAAACTTTTTTGTTGAACGACATTTCATTATACATTTATAATATGCATTACATAATTACCTGAATGTTGACTGTATCGGGAAAAAAATGAGCGTTATGTAATAGTGGATAAATTCGTCAAAATTATACAAAAATTTTCAGGCCTAGTATGGCCTGGTGTTTAAGGCACTGAACCCATGACTTGCATCTCATGGGTTCAAATTCCATCACCGAACGTGCTCACCCTTTCAGCCGTTATAATTTACTTTCAATCACACTTTTAAAACGCCCCCTGCTAGTACAGCAATATATCTCCGGATTTACAACGCCAAAATCAGAGATTCGATTCCCCTCGGTGGGCTGAGCAGATAGCTCTATGTGACTTTGCTATAAGAAACACAAACAAACGTACAAAAATTTTCTTAAGCGTATTATTTATAAGTCACCAGTTAAGCGTGATGTATTTTACTTTGTTTTCGTTGTATTTCGTCTTCCTAGCATGTATGTTGACTTTGTTTTCGTTGTATTTCGTCTTCCTGGCATGTATGTAGCAAGAGTAAACTGAATCCGAAATAAGTTTTTGTCATTACTGTTTCAACACTTCACTATTATAGTTCAAAATGTATGATTAATCAATTTATGACTACTTTATGAAAATTTTGCAACTATTTTCAGTAAAGTATAGATGATTCATTAAAAGTTTTTTTTTTCTCTTCTTGCTAAGGTAAACGTTAAATTGAAACGTTTTCGGACTATTAGTAATTACTCAGAAACTATTAAATTGCTTTGCACAACTCTTGTTTTAGTCACTACGTGTAAGTAGTATCTATTGACTATTTTATATAACAATCTAATATTTATCGTTTTTTTTAATGTTAAAAGAATGTTTTACTGATCATTTTCCCTATTTGAGAAGCTATGCAAGTAACGAAATTGAATTTGACATATTTTAGTCTTAAAAATAATTTCCACCTTTAAAAATTAAATAAATAATATCTTATATCAAAGTTTATTTAGCCTGAATATCTGAATAAAAATCACGTTTTCAGTTTTTCTGTTAACTGAGATGCGGGACCATACGAAAACATGGAACTTACCACCTTCTATATTCAAATACTTCTAAGTTTATTTTGGTTATTCTGAAACGAATTATTTAATTTTGTTCATATAAAATTATACAAGTTTAGATATGAAACTGGGGGAGAGAGGTTACGTTAATAATTGAAATGTATTTTGCATAGCAATTCCTCACATGTGCATTTTTTTTCATTTACCTGACACATTTAAACCAACCTGGAGATTTTGAATCGAGTAATCTATATTTAAAAGTCAATTTGTTCAAGATTAACTTAGTAAAATTTAGTTTTATATACTTTCCTATAAATATAAGCATTAAAAAAATTATCTTAGGTTGTAACGAAATAGTGAACTAGTTAAAATTAGAAACCTTTGTTTTGTATGAACACCAAGAGAACTCAGTATTGTTGCCTGATAATTACTTCTGCTACCTGGATTTAGAACAACTTATAACAACCTAAAATTTTGTTTGAATAGTGTTTTCTTAAAATCATGGATTTTACTAATAACATTTTAAACTGTGAAAACATATTGTACTGGTAAGCCCTCTGGTAGAGCTTTGACCTTTGAAGCTAGAAGGCCGAGTTAAAATCCATGTGATATTACTAAACATTCCCTGCACTTTAAGGTGTGGATGCGTTATAAGAATGAGTCAACCTCAAGTAGGGTGCTGCAGACTGGCTAGCGTTACTCAAAATTAGAGGCTATGGTAGATGGATCGTTTGGGTTGAGAAAATATTTTACGTAGAGGAGCGAACAACGTTTCGACCTTCTTCGGTCATCGTCAGGTTCACAAAGAAAGAGGTAACTGACCGGAAGCTGACCACATGTTTGAAAGGGGGTTGTGTAACTGAGTGTCGGAATGTAGAGGGCGGTGTTATATGTTTGAATATATAATTTTATTTATTTTATTATATTAATATTGGTATAAAGGCGTTCCTCTATATTGGTTTATTTTGGGTTTAAGTTGTTGTATAAGTAAGGCTTCTTTAATTTTGCGTTTGTTTATGTTTGTTTCTTTATTTAGTATTTGAGTGTTTCCTATGGTTATGTTGTGTTTATTTGACTTGCATTGTTCGAAAACGTGTGAAGGTGACTTTTCATGTTCTTTGAATCTGGTTTCCATTTTTCTACTTGTTTCTCCAAACGAGCCGTTTTTTACATATTTCTCTACAAGTGGGTTTTTTCGACATCACTGATGGTAGATGGCTTCGCGAGAAATTCAAAACAAACAAACTCGGGTTTTGCGACATCATGACCTCAATACGTCAGCCATAGTTATCTTGTGACCCGTAACAGTTTGTTTGTTTGTTTTTGAATTTCGCACAAAGCTACTCGAGGGCTATATGTGCTAGCCGTCCCTAATTTAGCAGTGTAAGACTAGAGGGAAGGCAGCTAGTCATCACCACCCATCGCCGACTCTTGGGCTACTCTTTTACCAACGAAAAGTAGGATTGACCGTCACATTATAATGCCCCCACGGCTGGGAGGGCGAGCATGTTTGGCGCGACCGCGATAGGAACCCGTGACCCTCAGATTACGAGTCACACGCCTTAACACGCTTGACCATGCCGGACCCCATAACAGTTATATTTTTAATGTTTAGTGAGGAATCTACTGAACGTAATAAGTAATTAAAGCATGTTTTATAGTATGAAAGTCCTGATTGTAACAATTAAAATGTATTGACCAATAATATCATGTTATCATCAGGTAAAATAAATGTAAACATGATTTGTTCGGTGGTTACGAGATACTGTAGGTCAAAACGCTGTAATTATTAGAATCATAACTTTCCTATTTTGCAAGTAGCTGTTGTTGTATCTTGAAACTTTTCGTAACTGTTTCGTTTCGATTAATGGGAGTAATTATTTGAACACACGAAGGCACGTTCTCGTGATGAAAGGTGTCTTCAGCTGTCGTCGAGGGTAACCACCCTCATTAACCTCTACCAAACAGATTTCCACCCTCATTAACCTCTAGCACACAGATTTCCACCCTCATTAACCTCTAGCACACAGATTTCCACCCTCATTAACCTCTAGCACACAGATTTCC
Organism: Tachypleus tridentatus; assembly: GCF_004210375.1. Classification (NCBI taxonomy): domain Eukaryota; kingdom Metazoa; phylum Arthropoda; class Merostomata; order Xiphosura; family Limulidae; genus Tachypleus; species Tachypleus tridentatus. The sequence goes on along the minus strand of NW_027467782.1, from coordinate 47,217,916 downwards.
ACCCTCATTAACCTCTACCACACAGAGTTCCACCCTCATTAACCTCTACCAAACAGTGTTCCACCCTCATTAACCTCTAGCATACAGATTTCCACCCTCATTAACCTCTAGCACACAGATTTCCACTCTCATTAACCTTTAGCACACAGATTTCCACTCTCATTAACCTCTAGCACACAGATTTTCACTCTCATTAACCTCTACCAAACATATTTCCACCCTCATTAACCTCTAGCACACAGATTTCCACCCTCATTAACCTCTACCACACAGATTTCCACCCTCATTAACCTCTACCATACAGATTTCTCGTCGTTGTGTTTATTCTCATGTTGAAGGTTGGAAGTTTACTTTTTCACTGGTGTTTGTTGAAAATATGAAGTGTGTGTTTCTGATAAAACGTTATGTTAAAACAATACACCATGAAGTAATTCGGAAGATTTCAAATTAATATTTCGTTCTTAATCAACCTATCGTATCACGATTTCAAACAGCCGGATTTTGTTTTAAAATGTTAATTTCACTGAATGTTAATACGTATCAAACTTATGATATTTACTAACAAGACTGATACACAGTTTTCATTCTTAACCCAAACATATTTTAACACCCAAATAACAATACAATTTATAATAACAATCATCACAAATATTGGTTTATGTACAAGTTTGCAAACTATACTGTCTTTCATCTGGCCCAGAACTGAACATCATCGATGTCCAGGTTCACAACCAGCGAATTAATTTTGAGTCGATATTGTTACAATTCGCTGTCTATTCCTAGCTCGTCTCACGCCGCTCATAAACAAACTTTTTACTGACGAAGATATTTAACGTTTTCCTCGAAACACTAACGTTCGAAGTTAATTCACTTAAGTTAAACGGTTTGTAGTGTTCGAAATCTATAAACGTTTCTGGTCAAATATTTATAACTTTCCGATTAATAAACATTTATCACAATTATAGCTTCTGAGGTTTATATTATACTGACTGTAGCAGACCAACAATATTATTAAACTGACTCTTGGCACATTAGTTTATAAAGGTTTAGGGTAAGGTTCTTGAAAGTACGGTTGGCAAAACTATTTAAAGAACAGCTACTATTTTCGTAAACAATTTTATTATTGATTCTTACTCTCGAGAATCTTCTACAAATTTGGACAATAGGCGGGTCTTGCACATTACACATTTAACAATACAAGGTACAATATATAACAATATACTTAAACATATATTAAACTGAAACAAACAGAGATATTAAAATAAATATACATTAGTGTGTCCTCTATAGGTCAAACGGAGAAATTCAGAACTTGAAGTTCAATGTAAGAAATACGTAAAATATTTAAAATAAATCAAAGCAAGTATATTTATTTTGTCCTACATTTCTTTTGGAAGGCATCTATTTTATAAAGTTGTTTGTTTTTTTTGTTTTTTCCATTGAAGTAATAATCCTTAAAATTGTTTTATTTTATTAAAAATAAAGTTTATACTTTCTACTCTGTTTGGCCTGCCATTGCCAAGTGGTTAAGACTTCCCCATCCCCATCACACCAAACATGCTCGCCCTTTCAGCCGTGGGAGCGTTATAATGTTACGGTCAATTTCATTATTCGTTAGTAAACGAGTAACCCAAGAGATGCCTTCCCTCTAGTCTTACACTGCTAAACTAAGGACGGCTAATGCAGACAAAAAAAGAACAGAGATTACGTAAAAAAGTCCATTGTTCCTAAGTTGTTAATAAATCTTAAAACAGTAAACGAGAAAACAACTGCGAAATTGTATTCAATTTTGTAGATTTCTTAAAGCACAAAAGTACACAATCTATGCTGTGCCCATCACGGGTATTGAAACCCGGTTTGTAGCATTTTGAGCCACGTGGGAGCTGACTTTATAGGACAGTTTACGATAACAGTGCAAAAGGCGCAAGGCTTAACAAAACATATCGAAAACGTATTTCGTTGGAGGTCGTTCTTTAATATCGATTAATAAGAATCACACACGTGAGGAAAAACTGTACGCACGTGTACGTGTATAAGGCATACTGTACATGCTTCGGGCAGAATCTCTATCATCATACACGGTAAGATGTAAATTCACAGAGATTTTCAGTGTATTAAAAATAACAGTCAGATAAACTTTTCTCTAGAATCATTATTCTATTTAAAACCATGCTCTGTATGTAACACGTATATCGCTTTAACAAGTTCAAAGTAACGCTTTTCAAAACTCTTTTACATAAATTATATTTCTTCATGTCAGGTTACCTTAAACAATGGAACTTCACGTGACCTTCGGTCGAATGTGGAAGTTTCATAGTTTTCAAAGTTCAAGGTTGCAAGGGCTAACTAATTGTATATTGCATATAATTTTTTTTCCCCCTCGTATGTTGTCATGACAACCGAGTATCAAGGTCGAAAGGCGCGGTTGATCACGTTTTTTGTCTCGTGTGTGCATGCAAGCAAGCTCTGTCGCCAAGCGAAGATCGATAATTTCCAGGCAGCGTCAGGTTTCCGTCCTGAATCAAGGCTTTACAATGCTTTATGACTGATACAATACGATTCTGGCGGCTGTAACAGTCTTACCAGAAATAGATTAATTACAACTGTTACGAATACGGTTTAGACTAACACGTTACTCGTGTATATAAAAGAACAAAACGTACGCGGAGTGAAAAGAAACAACCAAAAAAACACCCATTAATGAAATGTATATATATCCACATAAAAACATTAATCATAATAGAATATTTGAATTAAATAAATGAGAAATTTGCATCGAACTTAATAAAAAACAAGTTTGATATATTCCTTATAATATTGTGATTTTATATTCCGCAACACCAGACTGTAAAACTGATTTTAAAGATATTAAAACACCTGGAAATTTACAGAAGAAGTAAAGTGAGAAAAAAATTATATTATCTGTTTGTTTCAGCCTTGAAGACCAGAAAATATATTGCAAAATTTTTCTACAGGGTGGCCCGTAAGTCCCTACCAATCAATATGTTGTTATAAACAACGTTATAATACTAATGATGAAATGAAGGCAGCTGCTACCACGGCATTTGGAACAATAATCCCTGCCATGTTGAGGAAAATGTCTCAAAACATGGCGTCGCATAATATTATGAAGCGAGAATGAGGGACAGCACAGAGATACACGGGATACATAAGGTATATAGATGGGTAGAGACTTACGCGCCACCCTGTAGATAGTTTCGTAAGCGCCTGCTGACAACCCACAGTATCAAAAAGCGTATTGTGTTCGTGTTCTCTCTTTATATTAAATAACAAATATCGTTTGATATACGTAATATTTTATTTCATTCGTATCGATATGTTTACAGCAATAATTTTAACCGTAACGGTTTAAATATGTTTAACCCGTCAAAGAAATGTTCACTTTGCTTCATCGTGAATTGTCTGTGTTTTTTTCGTATAAGAAAGCCACATCGAGCTATCTGCCGGGTCCACCGAAGGGAAGTGAACCGTAGACTTACCGCTCGCTGTACCAGGTGGGAACTCTTCGTGAACTATACAAGAGAGAACAACAGTTTATATATTTTATACAGTATAGAGGTGCAATTGTAACTGCACAACAGCTGTTGGAGTTGTGTTTCTAATTAACACCATGAATTATTGATGAATTTATTTAGCAAATTATATTTTAATGAAATGTTAAAAAATCTAGGTGTATATCTAAACAGTTAACACCAGTTTTTTGTCTAATAAAATATTAATGTTTATTTTTCACATTGCTCATCTTACTATAACAAATTTTTCTCCAGCCGAAATTATGGTTTCCTTTCTTCAACTCTTGTTTCCACAAATTAGACAAAGTTTTAATTCTACTCGTGTTTTGTTCAGATGGATAAACCAGCATGGCCACAGAACTTGGTTCTGGCGTTTTATATTTTGAAACGTTAAGTTCCTGGTGATTTTTTGTTTACTTCCTATCGATTTTTCTATATTATTTTGATGGACTGTCACAGACTAGCATACTTTCTGGTTTGTAAAGTGTTTTGGCGTCTTCCAAAACGTGGTTGATCTATGTAGCTGTCTGATCTCCAGAACATATCATAAATTTAACCACATCACTTATACACCGGAAAATTTATGATGATGACTGAGGAAGGTCGAAACGTTGTTCTCTCCTTATCAATAAAAGGGTTAACACCCTTACCAGCCGTTCTGATACAAAAAAAAAAAACAATAAAAAATACATGAACGATTGTCAACAACGGTTAGGTTACGATTGTTTGTTTGTTTTGAATTTCGCGCAAAGCTACTCGAGGGCTACCTGTGCTATCCGTCCCTAATTTAGTAGTGTAAGACTAGAGGGAAGGCAACTAGTCATCACCACCCACCGCCAACTCTTGGGCTACTCTTTTACCAACGAATAGTAGAATTGACCGTAACATTATAACGCCCGCAGGGTTGAAGGGGGCGAGCATGTTTGGTGCGACCGAAATTCGAACCCGCAACCCTCGGATTACGAGTCGAACGCCTTCACACGCTTGGCCATGCCGGGCCTTTAGGTTAGGATATCTACATGTATGAACTAAACACATCGGTAGTCAGCAAGAGGTTGGTTATATCTACTTGTAGTAATTTTTACATAAGTAATTGTTTGTTGTTTCACTAGCACAAAAGATGCCCTGTACTAGAGTTATCGGTTTTAGAACTAGCAAACACGATTCGAATTAATGTTATACGTCAAAATATTCTCAGCACTTCAGGCTATAGATACCTTGTTATAGTGACAGCCAATCCCTTAGCATAGGGCGTAGCGTGCTGGATGCCTTCCCTTTGGTCAGTAATTCGAAATTAAGGGCAGTGACAAATAGCCTAATAGCTCTGCCATGAATACAAATTCTATTAGGCAGAAAATAAAAGTACATAAAACGCTAAACAAACACGCGTAACTTTTACAGATGTGTTGTTTCCAGTTCGTAGACTCGTGTACTTATGTACGTTGGTCGTCGAACTACGACCAACCTATTAGCCAATAGTAATAAACAACCGACTAACGTTGCATATTATTTACGGAATAAAACAACAAAAAAACAAATAGTTGAAGTCAACTAACCAAGCTCTTTCTAAGTTAATACACACGTTTTATACGTACAATTATGACACACCTCTGTAAGTTGGTTTCTAAACCACAGTTTTTACGTGGCCTTGACTTGTATCGGTCATGACTTGGTTCTTTAACAATTTATTTTTTTAAAGATTCAGATATGTTCTTGCCCATCCGACGGTCCTTAAAACTTTAATATGGTTGTTAATCGTTCAGCTAGTAAGTGGATTTCTTTACGTGTACCAACAACAAAAACTAAAAAGCGAAGAATGAATGTCAACTTATTTAGGAGCGGTTGCCTCCAGGGCTCGCGACAAGACTTGCAGCTGCTACATAGCAGGGGTTACCTTATATATCAGTTCTTAAATAGAAGAGAGTCTCAGACTAAATAAATCTTGAACGACTAAATTCTTGTACAGTGAATATCGTCATGGTTTAATAACAATCTGGACTAGAACGTGTTGGACAACCGAGCAAGGCAGTTCAACTGCAACTTATTTTTCGATAGATTAGGTTTAACAAAAGGCTTCGTTACAAAACCTTACAAGAACTTTAGAAAGTTTACGTTTCACATTACAAATTGACATGTTTTTAAAGCGCTGTTGAACAAAAGTAAAGAATATTTATGTAGAAGAAAAACAGTTAAATAAATATGACAAAATCCAATCCATATCTCGAACAACGATATTTACAGAATAGAGTGCTTTTCCATAATACTCAGTTTTTTTGAAAGTTACAGGAAACATCTAGATTACAATCTTAAATATGATTTCATAAAACTTGTATTAGTAAAGATCTTACTCAAATAGAAAACTAAAGTTCTTAATTTGTTTGAAAATGTTAATGAACATTTATTTCCTAAACGATTTCGGTCTTTAGCAAAATCGTGAAGTTAATTTACTTTTGATTAATGGTAAAACAAACTTTGAGAGAATGAAGTTTAATACTTTAAAACAAAACATCTTCAGAGCCATAAAGAAAAATTCACGATTATGCTCCTCTTTTAATTACATGAAGGCCCCAAGAACAAAACACAAAACCAATGTATAACTAAAAATTAGATACTCGTGCGAAGAATCTTATATATTAAGTTGGCAAACAATATATAATACACATTTCAACAAAGCGTATAGTATGTTCTTGCAATAATAAAACATTTTATTGTGCTTATAAATAGTTTTGCCAACTTATTACTGTAAAAATAAAAACTTTATCTGTAATGAATTCCACAACGCGGCCTGGCATGACCAAGCGCGTAAGGCGTGCGACTCGTAATCTGAGGGTCGCGGGTTCGAGCCCGCGTCGCGCTAAACACGCTCGCCCTCCCAGCCGTGGGGGTGTATAATGTGACGGTCAATCCCACTATTCGTTGGTAAAAGAGTAGCCCAAGAGTTGGCGGTGGGTAGTGATGAATAGCTGCCTTCCCTCTAGTCTTACACTACTAAATTAGGGACGGCTAGCACAGATAGCCCTCGAGTAGCTTTGTGCGAAATTCCAAAACAAACAAACAAAAAACAATTCCACAACGGACATGTAAATAGTGAGAGCCCACCGATATAAACGGGCACTTTTCAAGCAGTGTGAACCGTTAGAAGAGACTACGACTATAAACGGGCACTTTTCAAGCAGTGTGAACCGTTAGAAGAGACTACGACTATAAACGGGCACTTTTCAAGCAGTGTGAACCGTTAGAAGAGACTACGACTATAAACGGGCACTTTTCAAGCAGTGTGAACCGTTAGAAGAGACTACGACTATAAACGGGCACTTTTCAAGCAGTGTGAACCGTTAGAAGAGACTACGAGTTGCTTCTAGTATTCAGAGTACAAAAACCAGAAGAAAATTATTTTATTCCAATTCAGTTGTCCTTATGAACGCTTTTAAAAATCTGAAACTGAGTTATTACGTAGTAACACTTAGTAGAAAAATCGATACCTTTATTTTAACGTGATGTTACCTTAATTTTCAACAGATGAAATATGTTTTCTTACTAATAACTCGCAGCATGGAATGTAAAACCAGTGCACGTCACTGCTTAATAACATGTATTGGTTTCTAAATTAATATTAATGAGTTTATTACAACTAACGAATTCTGTCAAGTTATCTATTTATGCGTATTATTAATCAACAGTAAATTATTATACATCTTACCAACTAACAGCTGCTGTAACCAGTTTACCCAAACAAAGCCCATGTGAACGCTGAGGGCAGCGACATGCCGTTCAAGGCCATAAGCTTTGGAGAAAGTAAATCACCTTGAAAGAGAAGTCGTTTTTAGGCAATCCTTGACCAAGAACGCGGTCTAGCGCTCAAGCAGTTTTTAATGTTGAGATTAAAGTCGTAACCGGCTTTGTTTAGAATTCAAACTACGTACCTTCCGAATTCAGAAGTGACCTAAGAGCTGATCTGTTTATGGCGACACCACCAACACAGTTCGTTTTCTCAAGGCTAGAACGTAGCGTATAATAATACTCTTCGTGAACGTTTAAGACGACGCGTACGACAAACAATGTCAGATAAACGAAACCGGATGTGTACGTGCGTTTCGATAAATGAAAGGAAATACATCAACAAAGTACATCAAAAACATTTTTCTTCAGTTTTTCGAATGCGGAGGAAAACATTAACAACGTTATCTTTTGAAAAATATACAACCAATAATTCTACATTCTATAACGTTTTCTTTTGTTTTACGTTGTTGTTAAATATTATAATTTTGAAACCATATCTGCATTATCTTTAACCTCAAACACGAGCTCGTAGACTAGACAATTATTTTTTCCGTTTTGCTTAGAAACTCCATTTCTTTTCCCTTCAAAGTAATCGATCTCTATTTCTATATTTGATAAAGACTATTGCAGTTTGAAAATAATTTATTTTAGACATACGTGAGAAATAAAAAAGTCACCTAGTTCTAGAAGCATAAACCCTCTATTCAATTTTCAAGTCAATATGGCTACTCCATCGAGATTGAACTAAGTCCGAAACACTCTCGAATCCGACAGAATTTGTTCGATAAAACTGACATATTTCGTTAAAAAAATCTTAATATATCTACATAACCATAGTTTTATTGTATTTTACACCTAATCTCTGTTTGACAATTTATAACTCAAATTTACTATTAAAATATTACTTCTCCTGACCCAACACTTATACCAATAAAACCCATCTAGCAGCTGCAGAAAGTCTTAGGACATTCACTTTTACGCGGGAATGAGATAGGTATAAACGAAACCCCGCCTAGTTAACTCAAATACACCAATCAACTATCGATACTCTCAACGCTAACGTTCAAGTTCTTAGCAAATACTGTGTGAGCTATGCCATGACGTCAGGATTAATAGGAGCAGTACAGCTTAGGCGCAGATAACATTTTGAGAAGAGAGAAACGGTTGGTCTATGCAGAAAGGAAACAACGTTGTTGTGGAAGTGGTAGTTAGGTTTTATAAAATCATTTTTGTAATTTATTTGTGTGTCAGCGTATCATTCTCAGATGCCAGCTACTCTGTTTCATGAAATGGAACGCAATAGTCTCGAAGATCAAAGAGCGTTGCAGTTAGCTTTAGAACTGTCAATGCTTGGCCTGAACAACGAAAGTACTATGATTCATTCCAACGATACCAGCCGTACTATTAATAGTAATACCAGAGGCAAGAAAGGCCAGAATACTACTGAGTGTGTTCCTGTCCCAAGTTCAGAACACGTGGCAGAAATTGTTGGTAGACAAGGTGAGGCTATGCCTTATTTAACCTTTTCTTTTATGCATTAAGTTTAAAAACAAACAGTTAATGCTGTGATTGGAAGCCCACTTTCTATTTGAAACGAAGGTCTTTGTTCAACAAAACTAGCCAGTACTGGTATTATGTTTTCCCGGAAGGCATTGCGCGAATCGCGCCATTTCTTTGTGTGAAAATTTGTTCCCCGTCGGTCTGAAACCACGTGCTCGGTGCTTTTATGAAGTGTTCCAAAATAGTAAGGTATAATTTAATAAAAATCGTATGGTGTTCAATTGATAATTGTCTTGAGTAGAATTAAGCTCTTATACTGCGTGTGTTTTGTTTTCAAATTTGAACTTAAAATGGTAGTCTATTGTGGGTTTGTGTAACAACTGAATTTTGACATATAGTATTACAACATTAGTCATCTTTTTATTTTAATATTTTATTACGCAATTTTTAGTTGTCACCGTTTAATTTTAAACAGCATTTCTGATGAACTTCTTTGACGAGAAACCCACTTGAAATGAAAATGCATCTCAGAACGGCTAGTATGGGTATTACGCTTATGGGTAAGGAGAGAACCTTTCGACCATCCTGATGTTAATACCCATACCAGCTGTTCTAATATACATGTTTGTACTGCTACTATATTGACCAAAGTAAATCTTCGATCTAAGCCTCACGGTAGAAATGTATTATGTGACTGAGTGTTTATACTGACATATGTTATTTAGTGTCGGTCAATACACAGTTTTTGTTGTTTTTTCGGTATTAAAATTTTGTTTAACGATTGTGTCTCATTGTCTGTGGTTTAAAAACACAATAAAAATTTAATGTCAGTATTCTAAACGCCAGTTTCTTACTGTTAACACCAACAAGTTGTGATTTTTACTGTCCATATAAATAAAAACTTTCGACTTTTAACTAGGGTGCAAGATTAAGGCACTTCGGGCAAAGACCAACACATACATCAAGACTCCTGTTCGTGGGGAGGAACCAGTTTTTGTGGTCACAGGACGAAAAGATGACGTTTCGGCTGCCAAGAAGGAGATAGTGTCCGCTGCTGAACACTTCAGTCAGATCCGAGCCCAACGCAAAAACAACCAGACTGGAGTATTGACTCCAGGTCCTAATTCCAACATACCGGGACAGGCAACGATCCAGGTCAGAGTACCCTACAGGGTTGTTGGACTGGTGGTTGGGCCTAAGGGTGCTACCATTAAACGCATACAACAACAGACCAACACTTACATTGTGACTCCCAGTCGTGACAAAGAACCAGTTTTTGAAGTTACCGGACTACCAGAAAATGTAGAAAGTGCTCAAAAAGAAATTGAAGCTCACATTGTTGTACGTACTGGTGGCATGCTAGACTCTAATGATGAAAATTATTCAAAACCTAATGGGGTGGATCAGAGGTTCTCTGGGAACCTAAACTTAACCAATGGCTTTGTTACATCTATGTTTAAATCAGATCTTGATGGGTTTGTTTCACATTTACGAGATAACAAAAAATTTGCTCACGCAAACCTCTCAAGAGAATATCTTTTCGTTTTCTTCTAATGGTTCAGTTAAACTCTCAGACCATTGTCCTTTCACGGGCGGCTTTTCTAATGGTTTTGGTTTTTTACGACACGGATGAGGGTTTAGGTGACTCTCCAACATTTGACCCCATAGTTATTCCAACACCAACAAGTTGGCCAGATGGAAATTTGTATCCAAACTGTAACTTGTCTGGACGAAGTGGAAGTCTTGGCAGTGAAGGTACAGCTCTTACACAAGCCATCACCGATGGTTTCCTCTTGGACCATCCTCCGGCGAGACGTGTTGAAAGTGATCCCCATCTACATTACCCCTCTCACGTCACTGCCAAATACTACGACCAACATGTCTACAAATAGACCATTCGTCAACAGTACTGGCAGTCTAGCAAGCAGTCCCACTGACTCTCTGGGGTCCATTGGAAAGAACTGTAGACGAGAGTGCATTGTCTGTTTTGAAAGTGATGTTGTGGCCGCTCTGGTTCCATGTGGCCATAACTTGTTTTGTTTGGAATGTGCCAATCGTATCTGTGAGAAATCAGAACCAGCATGTCCAATATGTTACCAGCACGTGTCCCAAGCAATTCGCATTTACTGTTAGTCTGAGATAGTTGTACATATAGTTCTGGGTAAGCATGCTCACTGGCCCGGGCCAGGTTTGTAATAGGTAACATAATTTCCTACATTATATATTTTGTAGTTTAATAAATAAATTGAACTCGCGCATTATCACATTTCTTCATTAACCTGTAATGCATAACTGTATTAGTATTAACACGAGAATGTCGCTGAGATATTTCATCTTCTCATAAAAATAGTATTAAATATATAATAGATTTTATTCTTGATGTAATATGTTATATTTAAGAGGCGAAATACTTATTTGCTAGAAAGTCTTTGGAATAGTTGAGTATGTTTTTAAATTGTAAAAAGTTTGGTTGCCAATTGAATATATATCTTTAAAAAAAACAGAGGTGATTTATTTTATTCAAAATTTTATAATGGTTTGTTGTGTGACGTATCGTAAAAATATTTAGTAACCGTACTTTGTGTATTTGTCAAGTCGATTTTTCTTGCACAAACGTAGGGTAAGTTTTCCTATTTTTAGTATTTGTATGTTAATATATTCACTGACAGTCCTGTTTACCATTTCCAAGTTGTGTAAACTTCATTAGAGCAAATATTTAGCTGATGGACATTGTTTTCTATTATTTAAAACGTATGCCTTATTTTTCTGATACAAGTTGTCTTGCCACGATTATTTTAATGTCTTCCATTTATTTATATTTGGCATCTAAAGAAAGCTTGAGAGAAATCTTTTTGTTGTCGCAGTATGGTTCAGTATTTTGTGATTTAATGTAATGTGTGTCCATGGCGCAATAATACTTTATTAACACTGAAAATTGGTGGGAAGTCACAGTATTTTTAAACATGGAAACCGTTACGGCTATTTATGTATTTGAATAACTTCGGAATCTGACAATACCCGTAATGGAGGCAGTGTTTTTGTAGAGCTTGAAATTATTATATAATTGCGTGTGTAAACTTGTGAATGTTTTTCAAAGACTGTAAACAATTCGAGTTATTAGAATATACAACTTCTAAAAAATATCACATTTTCCAAAGCACGAAAGACCCTATTCACTATGCTCACGAATCGTGTATGTCTCGTAGGGTTACACGGGTGATTTGTAGTTTTATTGCTTTTGGGTATTTTGGCCAGTTCAAAATAAATGTTCTGACAATTAATAATAATGTGTTAATGTTTTTTTTCACTGTCACTGTATTGACTGCATAGTTCCATGCTAAAATAATTCTATTTTATTATTAAAATTTTGAATGTTTTGAAATAAAAATGTATTTTAAAGTTCAAATAAATACCTCTTGGTGTGTATTTGTGGACCAATGTTTTTGGATTTTTTCTTATTACAATTAAACCATACCTAAGAAACCTACTATAAATCAACTTAGCCACCAGTACAACTAAGTACAGTTTTCTAATCGGACTATAATTTTTAAATTGTAAGTTAATGTACACGTTTTAGAGAACTATGATTTATGTACGATTTTAACTGCGTTTTGTGGTAACCTATCATTGCAGGATAGTATCTGACTGTTGTATAATCCATCTGGGTTTTCTCAGTCTTGGGAGAGGTATCGAAGGTTCATGGTGTCCTGCGTCCTATTGGTTTTAATTACAACTAGCCTCTTTAAAAATGATTAAAACTAATACTTTGTGGATAAGAATAAGCGAGTTTAACTTTTTTAAACACAATTGACGTGAAACGTTGTTGTCCAATTGTATATTAGTAATAGTAGTAACTTTAAAAGTGTACATGAATTGTTTGATCTTGAAATATTTCTTAAATAAATAGTGAATTATTTGAGAAAAAAATTATTCGTCTGAGATATAAAAACGTCATTATTAAATAAAAAATGTTGGCTTAGTCAAGTGTAATTATTATGTTGTAGCTTTGCTCAGTACAACCGATTGAATTTTTCAGCGTGGACTGGCAAGTCCGTACGCGCAGTCTCAGTTTTAGGATAACAAGGTGCGATGACATAAGAATCCTACAAAACAAGTCTGGTAATTAGGATAAGTTTACTATTAGTAACTGACACTAAACAAGAAAAGCTTACGTAATTCCGAATGGCATGGTAACCAAGAAAGGTTTTAGTTGGGAGTTTATTTAAAATATTGAACAAGTTCTGTGCACAAAATAGTAAGATGAATATTTTGGTGGTTGTTTTCGTAATTGTTCTTGTACTGTTTTACGAATGACATAAAATTGGTGTAATAATAAATTGTGTTCCACAGAAGCTAAAGCATGCTAATAAATGAAGTACGAATAGAAAATTTAGCTCAAGTGATCATCTGTTTAGATGTGAACATATTGGCTTACATAACCAGTTCAGGTCATTTTAGTTCTCAAAGTATGAGGGTATGAAAACAGTTTGTTTTCGTTATAACAAAAACGAATTCCATAATCTTAACATGAGGAGTTCAACTTGTCAAGTAATGAGCAGTTGTTAAATTCATTAGATAAAACAAATATTTCTTGTCTGTATTAGTAAGAGGATAAAGCGTGTTTATTACATTTATCGATTTATCCTTAAGTTCCTAATGTTTCATCTTACGAGAAAGACAATGTTAACTTATTGTTTGAAATGTAATATTTTTTTTAAAACTAATGTTTGTTTCAAAATCGGTTTGTAATTTTGTCAATAAAAGACGACGGTTGATTTACCTAGTAGTGGTATCGTTCTAAATGATATTAGCTCTATTTTTAATATCTAAATAAACATTATCGCACAAAATATATTTGATACAAACAGTATTGCTGAGGTATATTTAAAAAAAACAAAACTGATAAACCACGTCCGTCTTTGTGCTCATAAAATTCATTGTAATTATTAAAAAAAAACGTAAAATGAAGAATAATTGTGAAATATTGCTATATGATACAGTGTATTAAAATAATATGTATGAATGCTAATAATGTAAGTAATTCAAAATATAAAGTTTCTTGGTGAAAGTCTATAATACAAGAGTTAAAACTTTATCTACTAGATCGCGAAATGTGTTGGCCATCTTGTTTGTAACCTTGAAAATGCCCGCAGTCTCCCCAAGTCTTGCTGTTGATCGGGTCTGTTGGATTTATTTCTTTCGTGCATAGCCTGTGGCTGTTTTCATGAAAGTTCTTTCTTTAGCAGAATAAGCTACCGAACAACCATAAATTTGTGTGTGATAATTGGTGTTACTTCAAGCAACTTTTTCAGACGCGTAGGCAAATATCTGTCTGGCGTAATAACTTTCATATATAAATAAAAATCATTAAGTTATCAATACTTAAAATTGTTTTTTGTTTTTTTTATAGATATGTGAAAGCAAAACTTAATCAAACTTGGTTGTTTCGAAGATTATTATTTAGAGGATTTCGGTAATAGTTTCACTGCGAAATGTAGCAGAAAATTCATAGTTTATCGTAATAAATTTTATAAATAAAAGTCTATTACCACTTCAAGAAAGTCATTGTATAGGGTGGCACAGTTTAAATGTGTTATGTTTTATTATAAATTCTTATCTGTATAATATGAATCAGTTACTGGCTTTAGACTTAAAACAATAGGTGATACCATAAAGTGATTTTTAAAATGTAACATTTGTTTGGTTTATAGAATAACCAGTAGTAGCGTACATGTGTATTCCTTACCATGCAACTAATGAACCTATGTTTATTAGAATACATGTGTGTGTGTGTGTGTGTGTGTGTCGTAAAATATTGAATGAAGTGTACAATTTAGTCTTTGTACAAAACTTGAGTAACTACTGAAGTCTCCTGTCAGTCATACGTGTAGTTATTCTAGATTGTGTGACACCATACCGTGAAATTGAGAAACTGAATCACACCAAAATGGTAAAGTTCACGATAATTCAATTTTTAGTACGAATCGTTAAAACCAAAAAAGCAAAAAAGACATTTTATTATCTTGGTTACAGCCATAAACATTTAAATGTGTATGGAGATTTTTTTTGTCCAAAATATTAAACTTCTACGGGCACGTACAGTAATGTAACTACGAAATGAATTAATACAAATTATATCGCCAATGGTAAGGATTATTAGACCAAAGTGTTCTCTGTGTTACCTTCAGCTTACAATACTGGTCACGTAATGGCAGACTTATTTCCTAAGTGATGACGTCAATAACAACTTCCATTGTTTTATCATTCATTTTCAAAAATAAACATTAAAAAAAAAAAGAAACTTGGCCTTTGAACTGTTAGCGAATAAAATCAATCTACTTCCTACGAAAATAATGTATATAATTACAAATAGAATCCATTAGAAATAACTACAAAAAATAAATGAACGTGACAGTTTCAACACTGGGCGTCGGCCATAATTTCTTGACGGAACAATCCGTTGGTTTTCAACGAAAATATCAAAAGTAAAATGAACAGTTTTGTCTGTATTTAATTTCAAACAGTCTAGTTCAAAGTAACAAAAGTGAATTGTTGTTTTCCTCGCGTTCAAAGCTTTCAGCAACCGCTTCACAGGATAATATGTTACGTAATAATAACTGCTTTGAAAATGTGCGAGTTAGCTTGTGCACGTGATCGTTGTCTTGACAGCAGCGTTTCCTCTGAGCTGCGCGGCCTCATTAACCCTGGTAGTTGATAGGCCTAAAGCTCAAGTAACCAAGTGGCTTAATGATCCAGTAGGATTGATCGCCTAAAATGTCATTCGGGATGTGAATTGAAAAAAAAATGGAGGGATATTGATTGACAGTTTTCTTTTTAGAACAAGCTCGCATTGGATTATCTGCCGAGTCCCCAACGTGTAATTAAACGCTAGATTTTAGCGTTGTAAGACCATAAATATACATTGTCTCGCCTTGGGACTGTGTTGTTTTGTTTTCTTATAGCAAACCCACATTGGGTTATCTGCTGAGTCCACCGAGAGGAATCGAACGCCTGATTTTAGCGTTGTAAATCCGTAGTCTTACCGCTGTAGCAGCGGGAAACGACTGTGTTGTCAGACATGAATAAATGTTTTTTAACTGTAACAGTAAGAAATGTTTAATATATTTTCTCTTACGAAATCATATTCAAATTATTGACATTTGGAGTGGGTGCATTAGGGCTCCCAATATAATAGTGTTTGTTGTTTCTGACGCTAGGCTTGTTTACACATTCACTCTCACGAAAAAAAATATTTTTAAATTTAGAATTTTTCTTGAATGTGAATCATGGCTTAGTTTGGGTGTTGTGAAATAAAAAAAACTATATAAAGAGATTGTCTGTGACCTGCCCAGTATCGAAACCCCATTTTTAGCACTGTAGACTCAC
This sequence comes from Tachypleus tridentatus, assembly GCF_004210375.1. Taxonomy (NCBI): domain Eukaryota; kingdom Metazoa; phylum Arthropoda; class Merostomata; order Xiphosura; family Limulidae; genus Tachypleus; species Tachypleus tridentatus. Next base: position 47,201,717 of record NW_027467782.1, on the reverse strand, counting down.
AGCTGAGTCACCAGGGGCGTGTTCTGATGTGACACTCCTCGTGGAACGTCTGTTGGATATAATTTACAAATGTTCCCACCGCGGCTATTTCAGTTCCAACCTACCTTTGTGTCATACTCTGTTTTCCCGCTTAATTATTGGGTAGGAACTGCAGAATATCCGTAAGTTCACTACAAAATGTATTATGTAGCGGAACTCTGAATTATTTTAACTCAAATGGGTTTGGAGGAGAGAGGGAATGGATACAAGTTAACCTTTTCAATTAAAAAAAAACTATTAGTTTCTTATGCAGTTAAGATGGTTCTATTTTGTTATTATGCACAAAGGGCTATCTGTGCTCTGCCCACCGCGGATATCGAAACCAGGTTTTCAGTAGTATGAGTCTTTGCCACTGTGAGAGCTGTTAAGATGAATTGTTCTGTCTTCCACTACGCCACCCGCTAGTACAGCGGTATGTCTTCGGATTTACAACGCTAAAATCAGAGGTTCGATTCCTCTGGGTGGGCTCAGCAGATAGTCTGATGTGGAAGGGCCTGGTATGGCCAAGCGCGTAAGGCGTGCGACTCGTAATCCGAGAGTCGCCTGTTCGCGCCCGCGTCGCGCTAAACATGCTCGCCCTCCCAGCCGTGGGGGCGTATAATGTGACGGTCAATCCCACTATTCGTTGGTAAAGAGTAGCCCAAGAGTTGGCGGTGGGTGGTGATGACTAGCTGCCTTCCCTCTAGTCTTACACTGCTAAATTAGGGACGGCTAGCACAGATAGCCCTCGAGTAGCTTTGTGCGAAATTCCAAAAACAGTCTTCCACTGACAGAACATGGCTTTATATGAGAAAGTACTATTCACACTGTATCCTAATTGAGTGATCTACTTCCGTGAGTAATCAGGACGAAAGGAACTTAAAGGTTTTCTCTATTCATTCTTTACTGCACCAACATCTTATGTTCAATATTAAAAGTTTGATAACATAATAGTCTGAATACTGTATTTTTCATCCTAGACTTTACGTATGGTAATAAGTTATACCACATTCTTAATCTTTCATCAAATATTTTACGCTCAGTGATAGATTAGACTGGACCATAGATTGTGTTTGATAGCATACTAGACTGAATCCTAGATCCTACACCTTACGTTTGTTAGCATAATAGACGGAATGCATTTTTAAAACTTAGATGTGACGATATGTACCTTTAGTACGACCAGACTTAGCGCTAGAATATCAGAATCAGATTTGTTTGAAAAGCTACCTTAATTTTATAGTTTGTATGCTAGTGAAGCTAAGGAACAGAATACAATTATGTGTGTGTTTTTTATAGCAAAGCCACATTGGGCTATCTGCTGAGTCTACCGAGGGGAATCGAACCTCTGACCATCGAATGAATTCACCTTCATGAACATCAGAATCTACACTTGAACAATATAAAATAAACTGGAAATTGAAGATGGTTTGTTTTTTTAATTTCGCGCAAAGCTACACGAGGGTTATCTGCGCTAGCCGCCCTGATCAGACATTACTGTGTATCGACCAGTTAGACGTGAAAAGTTGGTTGTACCCTAACATCAAAATTTTACAGCAGCTAGTGACGTCATAATACGATTGTTCTCGGAAAAATTTAATTATCACAACGACTCGTAACGCCAGAATGATAGATCTACTAATGGTTTCATAACACTGTTGATAGAGTGAAAGTGCTACACTGAGAGCAGAAGAACACAACACATATACACTGATACCACACTTGTGAGATATACAAAGAAGAAAAATACACCACAGTTATAATGACAACACTAAAACACGGTTATATCAACACTGAAAAAACACTACAGCTATATTAATACGTCAAAGACCACAACCGTACTGATAACACTGTGTAACAAATGTTTTCTTATTTCTGGACAGAAAGTGTTATTTCTCAATTGCTTATGCCTAAAGTTAATGGAAAAGACCTATTTTTCTCTTCAAACTTTGCTTTTGTGACCTGGGTAATGAAATTTTCAAATTTACCCATTTTCCAAAACATTCCACGTGGATTAAGTACTGAGTAGTTAATAGAGATGATTCTCGAAACTACAAGAACTTTCTGGAATATTGTAGAACTTACAAGAATTTTCTAGCATGTTTTAGAACTTACTTTTAGAATTTTCTAGAACTTTTTATAGAAATATATACAGAGGCTCACCACTTCAGTTTAGTTCTAGCTGCCTAAGTGAACATATAGACCTATCTGATTTTATCAGAGATGGCATCAAGAAGCTATAAACATTCTCCAGAAGCTTTCTGCTACGTATGTGGCTAATTTATCAAGACAAGATCGGAAAAGTACTCCGTGACAGCATCTGCTAAAATAAGTGAAGCCCACAAGACATATTTCAACATGTCTGTCGGGGATAAAGATAAAACCTGGGCAAATCATTTTACCTGCGAGCACTGCAAAGAAACACTAGAAGGTGAGACGGACAATTTTTGTTTGCTTGAATAGTAAGATTTTATATTATACAAATTTTACTCCTTTCAAATTTTAAATATCTTTTAAATTATTTTTTTAAAATTCGAATAGTACAGAAAAAAATATCACATATAAAATATTTTGAACCTCTTACACATTAGTTGTGGATGAAATATATTTATTCTTCATAATAACAATTTTATTTTTTCTCTTTTACAGGATGGTACAGAGGGGAAAAGAGAGCCATGAAGTTAACTGTTCCAAGAATTTGGTGTGAACCCACTGACCACTCAAGCAATTGCTACTTCTGCATGGTGGACCCTTCCAAACGTCGGGTTGGTAAGAATACATCTGCTATCATGTATCCGGACCTTCCATCATCCATCGCCCCAGTCCCACACTGCCCTGAGCTACCTGTAACCACTTCACCAGAGAGAAAGCAGCCATCCTCAGAAGAGAACAGCAAATCAGAAGAGGAGGTAGACGTTGAAAATCCAGATTACAATTTCAGAGGTTCATCTGGTGAGAGAAACCCATACTACCCCAACCAAAGAGACCTCAATGACTTGATCAGAGATCTTGGTCTAACTGAGTCGAATGTCAAGACTATATTTGGGGGCTGATACGTGAAAGTGATTTACATTACAGTCGCAAATCTCGAAAAACTACTCACTTCGAAACATTTTTGTATAACTTTAGTATAAATACATGGAAATCTTGATTCATATGTTGTTTTATTCAGACCTTATGTAAATGTACAAATTTGCCCGTTTTTACAAAGAAAATAGATTAATTTCTAAATTTCATTATCCAGGTCACAAAAGCAAAGTTTGAAGGGAATAATGACCATTTTCTGTACCTTTACAACATAAGTAATTAAACACATACTATCCAGGAACAAAATTTGTGTTACATAGTCTAATGTCAGAACACTACAAGTATATTGATAAATCAAGGACCACAATTATATAAGTAACATCAAAACATTACAACTACATTAATAAGTTAAAGACCAGAATTATACTGACAATGTCAGAACACTACAACTACATTCCCAAGGACTGTACGAAACCTGACATGATATTTTAAAAGTATTGGTTAAATGTCTGTCAGTGGTGCAGTAGGAAGTAAGGATGTTTATAACACAGAATCTGGATTTTGATACCCGTGGTTGCACAGCAGAGATAACTCAATATGTTGCTTTGTGCTTAACGACACATAAAACAAAAACATTGTGTAAATATAACACACTAACCATATTAAATATTTGTTATTAAAATCATGTGTACTGGATATCAGTTTTTCTCAGATTTACCTCAAGTTTTGATTATGTATTGCAGATTAGATGTTTATTAAAACATATTCAGATTAAAAGAAACATCACAAAGCAAACAACTTCAGCCTTATCACAACATATCAAGTTTATCGATTCGCCAGCTCTCGACGTTCAAACAGTGCTAACATTAAAAATTCGATTCCCATTGGTGGACATAGCAATGGGCTTTGCCGCTGGAAAAAACACACACGCAAACATCGTAACCTAATATTCGTTTAAATGTAATACAACGGCAGAATCCTAGGTTTGATCACCACTGTTTAAATATATTCTACAAATGTTGTTAAGTGGATCTAGCTCAAATTAAATCAACAGTGTTTAATCTGTATTCCTCTAGTATTGTTAAGTGGGTCTAGCTTAAATTAAATCAACAGTGTTTAATTTGTATTTCTCTTGTATTGTTAAGTGGATCTAGCTCAAATTAAATCAACAGTTTTAATCTGTATTCCTCTAGTATTGTTAAGTGGATCTAGCTTAAATTAAATCAACAGTGTTTAATCTGTATTCCTCTAGTATTGTTAAGTGGACCTAGCTTAAATTAAATCAACAGTGTTTAATCTGTATTCCTCTAGTGTTGTTAAGTGAACCGAGCTTAAATTAAATCAACAGTGTCTAATCTGTAATCCTTTTGTATTGTTAAGTTGATGTAGCTCAAATTAAATCAACAGTGTTTAATCTGTTTTCTTGTAGTATTTTTTTAAGTGGGTCTAGCTTAAATTAAATCAACAGTGTTTAATCTGTATTCCTCTAGTGTTGTTAAGTGAACCGAGCTTAAATTAAATCAACAGTGTCTAATCTGTAATCCTTTTGTATTGTTAAGTTGATGTAGCTCAAATTAAATCAACAGTGTTTAATCTGTTTTCTTGTAGTATTTTTAAGTGGGTCTAGCTTAAATTAAATCAACAGTGTTTAATCTGTATTCCTCTAGTGTTGTTAAGTGAACCGAGCTTAAATTAAATCAACAGTGTCTAATCTGTAATCCTTTTGTATTGTTAAGTTGATGTAGCTCAAATTAAATCAACAGTGTTTAATCTGTTTTCTTGTAGTATTTTTAAGTGGGCCAAGCTTAAATTAAATCAACAGTGTTTAATCTGTATTCCTCTAGTATTGCTAAGTGGATCTAGCTCAAATTAAATGAACCGTATTTAATCTGTATTCCTCCAGTATTGTTAAGTGGATCTAACTCAAATTAAATCAACAGTGTTTAATCTGTATTCCTTTAGTGTTGTTGCGTGGATCTAGCTCAAGTTAAATCAACAGTGTTTAATCTGTATTTTTCTAGTATTGTTAAGTGGATTTTGCTTGAATTAAATAAACCAGTGTTTAATCTGTATTCCTCTAGTATTGTTAAGTGGATCTAGCTTAAATTAAATCAACAGTGTTTAATCTGTATTTCTCTTGTATTGTTAAGTGGATCTAGCTTAATTTAAATGAATAGTGTTTAATCTGTATTCTTCTAGTATTGTTAATAAAATCAAGGACATATTTTATTACCAGTAATTAATATTTTATATCACACAGTTTGATTTTTTTCATTCTTTGCGTAATTCCTGTTATTTTGTACAAAATTGTGCACCGTAAAAACCTATGATGGCTTCTAAATACACGTAGAAGAAATGACTTTTATATTTCACGTGTCCTGCATAGATCGTATGATTATTACCAACCTACTTATCTCTGAGAAAAGAAGTGGAATCATCCTGGAATGTACACTGGTCAGTTCCACCAAAGTGAGTTCGACTGTTGGTTTCAACTAGGACTTGAGGTACTTTTATAAAATGGCGTCTCACACCTTGACAACAAAAGAATTCCCATTAAAATACGTTAGAAGAGGCTATTCTGGACATCGACGTCAACCGAAGTGTTTTCCATCAGACCCGAAGAGTTTAAACTACCTTGACACCTCTAAAAATATCGCTTTACTTTGGTCCAGTTGGGCCTCATCTTGCTGGTAACGAAAGGTTTCTGTCTTGGCTATCTTGCTGGGAAACTGGCTAAACACATGAAGTTTCCTTCCATGCTCTTATGAGGTTTGTGGACAACACTTGACAATTTTGCAGGCTCGTGCGTTTCAGGATGCAGTCTCACTTACTGTAGGAGTTTAACTTCCGTTACTCCATACAGCCGGCCAGTCTTTGTCTATTTCTGTGGCCAACAACTCACAGTAAACTGGTTAAATTTATTTTTTTTAGAATTCTACTTCGTGAAAAGTCCAAAATGACTTCCCCTTACGTGGTTTAACTCGCAATCCTTGGCCATTGTAGCATCACGTGAACGTTGTTGTAGATAAGCTTCTTAGCTGACTCTCAATAAGAACTCCTATTTATAGTCCCAAAACGGCTGATGCAATTCCTAAACAGCCTAAATCTGATGGTGTAATAATTTGACAGTATTGCATCATCCATGAAACACATGAATTAGTACCTCACGACAGATGATGGTTCCGAACAAAAGTGTGTAAAAAAACTGAGTGATGTAATAAATTTTTCTAGCATTACATATAACTGTAATATAGTAAAACGAATCAAGTTTACTTTATCAGCAGTATTTAATCTATATTCCTTAAGTATTAATAAATGAATCACACTCGTACTTTATCGGTGGTATTTAATGTGTATTCCACCACTGAATCAAACTAGTACCTTATAACCAATATTTAGTCTATATTTCTGAATTATTGGTAAATGAATCAAAGTCGTACTTTATCAGTAATATTTAATTTATATTCTACTAGTAATACCAAGTCCATCAAGTTAAAACAATGTTGTTTAAAACGTAGACCTATTTTATGTATTGGAATGATACTTAGTAAAGCGGTTTGGGTGAAATGAATGAAGCGTATTTAGCAAGTGTTCCTAACTTAACGTGCGTCGGCCGGTTAAATAATCTACGTTATTTTTACACAGTTGTGATAAGAACAAAGACTAATAATCCCGGCTCCGAATAGGAGCCGTCCCTAATTTAGTAGTGTAAGACTAGAGGAAGGCAGCTAGTCATCACCACCCACCGCCAACTCTTGGGCTACTCTTTCATCAACAAATAATTGAATTGACCGTCACATTATAACGCCCCCACGACTGAAAGGACGAGCATATTTGGTGCGACGGGGATTAAAACCTGCGACTCTCAGATTACGAGTCGAACGCCTTAACCCACCTGGCCATGCCGGGCCATTAGTAGAAATATACTTTAAAGATATAAAAATTATATTTTAAGTCGTTTCCATCTATCTCGATGTAATGAATTCGTCTATTTGTAATATCAATGTAATTACCCAGTTTATTTTACATATCTATTTGTAGTAAACAGGTTATAGTCTCTCCCCCTTCAGTAACTAAGTAATAAAGTTGTGAATTTATATGTTTCGATGCTCCTGATAAGCTCAGCACATATAGATAACCCTTATACAGGTTTGATTACAAACAGTCACGATAAATACAGCAATGTCGTACTGGCTAGAACTTCATGAATAGTTTGTATATTTATATATATTATACATACTGTGTATTGACTTCCTTGAAACATATAGACTAATAATATAAATATAGAGACAATATCTTATTTCTTCCATCAACAACAATGGTTGTGGAATTGTCGACTGCACTTCAGACCTTTACATTACCGAAGTGAATCTCAAAATACCAGACAGTCGCTACAATAATCAGATTTAATGTTTGTCACGGAACATCACGTATCAATTTTAATTATTATCACGGAACATCACGTATCAATTTTAATTATTATCACGGAACATCACGTATCAATTTTAATTATTATCACGGAACATCACTTATCAATTTTAATGTTTATCACGGAACATCACTTATTAATTTTAATGTTTATCACGGAACATCACTTATCAATTTTAATGTTTATCATATTCTGGCACTTAACAACATCACTACTTAGAAATGTATTTACATACACTCACACATACTCATGGTTTAATATTAATGGTTAGATTCCGCATTTTGTATAAACTAATAATTTAGTAAAATTATATTTTTCGCCCTAACGAAACAGCTAGTTGACATGAATTTTCCCAAAACGAATTAAATATAATAAAAGCATTTTTAGCCAGCCTGGTTTTATAGATAGTTACGCACATAGTTATCTAGATATGACCAAAAATGTCAATATTTCAAAACAAACATCAGATATAATATCACGCTTTATAATCAAACATATGCTACACGTAAACAAAAAAAAAAAGGCCCCTAGTCTGCGGACTTACAACGCTAAAACCCAAGTTTCAATACCCGTGGTGGGCAGAGTACATATAGCCCATTGTGTAGCTTTGTGCTTAATTGAAAATAACAACATGTAAAAATAAAAATAATTATATAAGGTTTTTCCTAGAAACTAAATTGATTTAATCCGTGACAACGAGAAAACCCACTTGCACCCATACCAGCCGTTTTTACATATATAAATTGATGTAACAAATAAAGGTTTAAACCACTAGATAGATAGAGCAGTCAGAGAACACTTTCTAAACTTGATAATGAATCAAATATCTGTATAATACTTATCACGTATTTCGTGATGCAGTTGCGTATCGCAGTATGTTTAACATTCTCGCTAGAAGGCGATAAAAGCTTACCTGTATTGATTAATAATTCGAATATCAAAACAGGAACACAGTCACAAGTTAACCAATGAGTATTAATTTCACCGCCAAACGAAACTACAAAATTGTCAAACTGGTTATTTTTATGGAAAATGTAAAACTAGCAGAACAAATTACTGAAATACAGTTAGGACTAACCAATTTGAAATAAGTGATTGGATATTCCCGTATTATTTACCTACTACTGTAAAATCAATTCAGATTCATTGTTATTAGACTTTATGACCTTTATAATGATGGGTGCCATCTGTGATGACGGGAAAACCCACTTGTAGAGAAAAATATATCAGTTAAAACGGCTGGTATGGGTACCATCATGAGTTTGTATAAATGTGTTTTGTACTTTGAGATTTTTTTTACTTTTTTGTAAAATGTTTTAGAACAAATCCAATAACTTTGATATCAAGAGGTTTGCTAACTTGCGGTTTTGGCCCAGCATGGCGAGGTAATTAGGGCATTCGACTTGTAATCCAAGGGTCGCGGGTTCGGATCCCCTTCACACCAGACATGCTAGCCCTTTCAGTCGTAGGGGTGTTATAATGTGTCGGTCAATCCCACTGTTCGTTGGTAAAAGAGTTGGAGGTGGGAGGTGATGACTAGCTGCCTTCCCTCTAGTCGTACAATACTAAATTAAGGACGGCCAGCGCAGATAGCCCTCGTGTAGCTTTGCATGAAATTCAAAACGAACCAAACTTCTGATTCTTGGAATATCTATTGGTGAATAACCATCATTCCACCAGGTCTCATCCGATCTCATTGGACACCCAGTATTTGGCCTGGTTAATACTTGTATTGGTGATCATCTGGAAATACCATGTGATGATTGCACTATTAATTTCGTTTGCCCGACCCCCCCAATGGCACAATGATATGTCTGTAAGCTTATACCGCTAGAAACCGGGTTTCGATATCCGTTGTGGACAGAACATAGATAACCCAATCCTGTCGCCTTGTGCTCAGTAACGAACAACAACTGGTGGTGAAATTTGAAACTCAGTAATTATAATTGGTTTACAAAATACTATTTATGCTAGACTTTTGTATGAAGAATGTTTCATTAGAATACTGAATAAACGGAATACGTATCATAATAATTTAGGTATAATATGGTCTGGTGCTTAGAACGCTCAATTCCTAATCTGGGGATCGCGGGCTCGAATCCACCTCAACGAACATACCTGCCCTTTCAGCTGTAGCGGCTTACAATGTGATGGTTAATTCCACTCTTTGTTGGTAAAAGAGTAGTCAAAGATTTGGAGGTGGGTGGTGATGACTAGCTGTCTTCTCTCTAGTCGACCACTGTTAAATTAGGGACGGTTACCGAAGATAGCTCTCGTGTAGCTTTGAACGAAACATAAAATGACAACCAAATCATAATAATTTAAATAGTTTGATCTTGTTCGGCTTTAAAGACAATTATGTGGGGTACACATCTTAAGAATGAACATTGTCTTCTAAACTTCATGAATAAACATGTTGTTGTGCGTGGTTCATCTTTCCTTGCATTGTTTAAAAGAAGAAATGACTTTTTAATGTAATAACAAAATGCAATGTTATTTTCAATTTAAAAACTTGTTTTGATGGAAAACAGTTAATAATATGTTTACCGCGTAAAGAAAAGTTTGGAATGGAACTTGTTTTATTGTCTCCATTTCTCAAATAAATAAGTGGATAAACAGAAATAATTAGATGAATAATTGTAAACCACAAAAACTTGCTTTTTACTGAATCACAAAATCACAAAAAATTGTAAAATGAAAGAAAATTACGATTTTTTTCTGGATTATACAAGTACCTCGGAAAAGTAGACCATTGCTTAGGATACTTTGTTTCACGTTCCACATATTTTTTTCTGGATTATACAAGTACCTCAGAAAACTGGACTGATGCTTAAAATACTTTGTTTCACGTTCCACATATTTTTTCTTGGATTATACAAGTACCTCAGAAAAGTGGACCATTGCTTAGGATACTTTGTTTTACGTTCCAAGTATTTTTTCTGGATTATACAAGTACCTCAGAAAAGTGGACCAATGCTTAGGATACTTTGTTTCACGTTCCACATATTTTTTTCTGGATTATACAAGTACCTCAGAAAACTGGACTGTTGCTTAAAATACTTTGTTTCACGTTCCACATATTTTTTCTTGGATTATACAAGTACCTCAGAAAAGTGGACCATTGCTTAGGATACTTTGTTTCACGTTCTACGTATTTTTTCTGGATTATACAAGTACCTCAGAAAAGTGGACCAATGCTTAGGATACTTTGTTTCACGTTCCACATATTTTTTCTTGGATTATACAAGTACCTCAGAAAAGTGGACCAATGCTTAGGATACTTTGTTTCACGTTCCACATATTTTTTCTTGGAATATACAAGTACCTCAGAAAAGTGGACCAATGCTTAGGATACTTTGTTTCACGTTCCACATATTTTTTCTTGGATTATACAAGTACCTCAGAAAAGTGGACCAATGCTTAGAATACTTTGTTTCACGTTCCACATATTTTTTCTGGATTATACAAGTACCTCAGAAAAGTGGACCAATGCTTAGGATACTTTGTTTCACGTTCCACATATTTTTTCTTGGATTATACAAGTACCTCAGAAAAGTGGACCAATGCTTAGAATACTTTGTTTCACGTTCCACATATTTTTTTCTGGATTATACAAGTACCTCAGAAAAGTGGACCAATGCTTAGAATACTTGGTTTCACGTTCCACATATTTTTTTCTGGATCATACAAGTACCTCAGAAAAGTGGACCAATGCTTAGGATACTTTGTTTCACGTTCCACATATTTTTTTCTGGATTATACAAGTACCTCAGAAAAGTGGACCAATGCTTAGAATACTTTGTTTCACGTTCCATATATTTTTTCTGGATTATACAAGTACCTCAGAAAAGTGGACCAATGCTTAGAATACTTTGTTTCACGTTCCGTATAGTTTCAACTTCATCGCAGCTATTATACGTTCGTTAAGTTCACAGAGACAGTTAGGGTTACATCAGTTAAAAAGAAAGAAGTGGAAACCACACGATTCCTAGTTTATAAAGTTATGGTACCACAAACACAATCATTTTTTTTATTTCTTCTCACATAAACTGTTTTGATTTTTAGACTTCTCTATATTGTCCCAGTCCTGTATTTCCCTATGATGGAAGACAACTACATCCTGCTATATTCCCAGCGAAAGCCAATTAAACACTCCCATGTTGTCATGGTGATCTGCACTACATATATTCACGAGAATATTGAAGACCCTTACAATAATCTGCAAATCTTACCTTTTATAGAAATCCCAACTCACCACTCAAGAAGGAAAGTTTGCTTTCCTAAAGGTTCGTATTAATCTAACAAATTGATGTAAGATCTTAACTGTGGCAGCAGTATAAAGTACCAAAGGACACGTAAGATCTTAACTGTGGCAGCAGTATAAAGTACCAAAGGACACGTAAGATCTTAACTGTGGCAGCAGTATAAAGTACCAAAGGACACGTAAGATCTTAACTGTAGCAGCAGTATAAAGTACCAAAGGACACGTAAGATCTTAACTGTGGCAGCAGTATAAAGTAGCAAAGGACACGTAAGATCTTAACTGTAGCAGCAGTATAAAGTACCAAAGGACACGTAAGATCTTAACTGTGGCAGCAGTATAAAGTAGCAAAGGACATGTAAGATCTTAACTGTAGCAGCAGTATAAAGTACCAAAGGACACGTAAGATCTTAACTGTAGCAGCAGTATAAAGTACCAAAGGACATGTAAGATCTTAACTGTAGCAGCAGTATAAAGTACCAAAGGATATGTAAGATCTTAACTGTAGCAGCAACATTTTTCAAAAATTTATCAGCAAAAAAAAATTCCCGACACAACTGAAACCAAAGAGCAGACCTCTGGAAATCTGTAAAGAGAGTTAATATTCCCAAGACACTATATAGCCAAACATAAATGCACAGAAAAGTAAATAGCTCTATGATTGTTTGTATTCTTAATTAGGCTTAGCAGCATTTATATTCTTCATTAGGCTTAGCAGCATCTGTGTTCTTAATTAGGCTTAGCAGCATTTGTATTCTTAAGTTGGCTTAATAATATTTGTATTGTAATATAGGCTTAATACCATTTTTATTTTTATGTATATATACTTAAAACCATTTCTATTTTTAAAAGGTCTAAAAATATTTTTTAAACTCAATAGGGCTAAGATACAGCTATTTAATATTGACGAAGTCTCAATGGTAAAAACGTAGATTATAATGAAATTGAGTTATTTTTGGCTCCCCACTGGCACAACGATATATCTATTGACTTATAACTGAAATCGGGTTTCAATACCAGCGGTGGGCAGAGCACAGATAGCCATTTGTGTAGCTTTGTGCTTAACTTCAAACAAACAAAGTTATTCTTGTCTTTTCTGGAGTATATTAGAAATAATATGATATATAGATGTTTATTCTTTAGAGGGTGTATTAGAATTAATTTGATATGTATGTTTGTTCTTGAGAGAGCGTATTGGAAATAAATTGATATATATATATGTTATTTAGAGAGTGTATTGAAATTATATTGATACATGAGTGAGCGTATTGGAAGTTTTTTGATATGTAGTTGCTTGTTCTTTAGTGAGTGTATCAGATACCGAGTGAGCTATTAATAGTATTTTAGTATAGATGTATGAATGTAGAGAAAGTACTTGAATCATGTAACTGTATGGATGTGTGTTTAAAACTCTGTGATAGAACTGCCTAACTACTTAGTTATTCTAATAAAAGATTACCTGAAACGTATGGTAAATGTCACTTTATATGGATGTGTGTTTAAAATGGTAAATGTCACTTTGTATTGATGTGTGTTCAAAATGGTTAATGTCGCTTTGTATGGATGTGTGTTCAAAATGGTAAATGTCACTTTGTACGGACGTCTGTTTAAAATGGTAAATGTCACTTTGTATAGACGTGTGTTTAAATGTCACTTTGTATAGACGTGTGTTTAAATGTCACTTTGTACGGACGTGTGTTTAAAATGGTAAATGTCACTTTGTACGGACGTGTGTTTAAACCGGTAAATGTCACTTTGTATGGACGTATGTTTAAAATGGTAAATGTCGCTTTGTAGGGATGTGTGTTTAAAATGGTAAATGTCACTTTGTATGGATGTGTGCTTAAAATGGTAAATGTCGCTTTGTATGGATGTGTGTTTAAAATGGTAAATGTCACTTTGTATGGATGTGTGTTTAAAATGGTAAATGTCACTTTGTATGGACGTGTGTTTAAATGTCACTTTGTATGGATGTGTGTTTAAAATGGTAAATGTCGCTTTGTATGGATGTGTGTTTAAAATGGTAAATGTCACTTTGTATGGACGTGTGTTTAAATGTCACTTTGTATGGATGTGTGTTTAAAATGGTAAATGTCGCTTTGTATGAATGTGTGTTTAAACTGGTAAATGTCGCTTTGTATGGATGTGTGTTTAAAATGGTAAATGTCACTTTGTATGAATGTGTGTTTAAACTGGTAAATGTCACTTTGTACGGATGTGTGTTTAAAATGGTAAATGTCACTTTGTATGGATGTGTGTTTAAAATGGTAAATGTCACTTTGTATGGATGTGTGCTTAAAATGGTAAATGTCGCTTTGTATGGATGTGTGTTTAAAATGGTAAATGTCCCTTTGTATGGATGTGTGCTTAAAATGGTAAATGTCACTTTGTATGGACGTGTGTTTAAAATGGTAAATGTCACTTTGTACGGACGTGTGTTTAAAATGGTAAATGTCGCTTTGTATGGATGTGTGTTTAAAATGGTAAGTGTCGCTTTGTATGGATGTGTGTTTAAAATGGTAAATGTCACTTTGTATGGATGTGTGTTTAAAATGGTAAATGTCACTTTGTATGGACGTGTGCTTAAATGTCACTTTGTATGGATGTGTGTTTAAAATGGTAAATGTCGCTTTGTATGAATGTGTGTTTAAACTGGTAAATGTCACTTTTTATGGACGTGTGTTTAAAATGGTAAATGTCACTTTGTACGGATGTGTGTTTAAAATGGTAAATGTCGCTTTGTAGGGATGTGTGTTTAAAATGGTAAATGTCACTTTGTATGGATGTGTGCTTAAAATGGTAAATGTCGCTTTGTATGGATGTGTGTTTAAAATGGTAAATGTCACTTTGTATGGATGTGTGTTTAAAATGGTAAATGTCACTTTGTATGGACGTGTGTTTAAATGTCACTTTGTATGGATGTGTCTTTAAAATGGTAAATGTCGCTTTGTATGGATGTGTGTTTAAAATGGTAAATGTCACTTTGTATGGACGTGTGTTTAAATGTCACTTTGTATGGATGTGTGTTTAAAATGGTAAATGTCGCTTTGTATGAATGTGTGTTTAAACTGGTAAATGTCGCTTTGTATGGATGTGTGTTTAAAATGGTAAATGTCACTTTGTATGAATGTGTGTTTAAACTGGTAAATGTCACTTTGTACGGATGTGTGTTTAAAATGGTAAATGTCACTTTGTATGGATGTGTGTTTAAAATGGTAAATGTCACTTTGTATGGATGTGTGCTTAAAATGGTAAATGTCGCTTTGTATGGATGTGTGTTTAAAATGGTAAATGTCGCTTTGTATGGATGTGTGCTTAAAATGGTAAATGTCACTTTGTATGGACGTGTGTTTAAAATGGTAAATGTCACTTTGTACGGACGTGTGTTTAAAATGGTAAATGTCGCTTTGTATGGATGTGTGTTTAAAATGGTAAATGTCGCTTTGTATGGATGTGTGTTTAAAATGGTAAATGTCACTTTGTATGGATGTGTGTTTAAAATGGTAAATGTCACTTTGTATGGACGTGTGTTTAAATGTCACTTTGTATGGATGTGTGTTTAAAATGGTAAATGTCGCTTTGTATGAATGTGTGTTTAAACTGGTAAATGTCACTTTTTATGGACGTGTGTTTAAAATGGTAAATGTCACTTTGTACGGATGTGTGTTTAAAATGGTAAATGTCGCTTTGTAGGGATGTGTGTTTAAAATGGTAAATGTCACTTTGTATGGATGTGTGCTTAAAATGGTAAATGTCGCTTTGTATGGATGTGTGTTTAAAATGGTAAATGTCACTTTGTATGGATGTGTGTTTAAAATGGTAAATGTCACTTTGTATGGACGTGTGTTTAAATGTCACTTTGTATGGATGTGTGTTTAAAATGGTAAATGTCGCTTTGTATGGATGTGTGTTTAAAATGGTAAATGTCACTTTGTATGGACGTGTGTTTAAATGTCACTTTGTATGGATGTGTGTTTAAAATGGTAAATGTTGCTTTGTATGAATGTGTGTTTAAACTGGTAAATGTCACTTTGTATGGATGTGTGTTTAAAATGGTAAATGTCACTTTGTATGGATGTGTGCTTAAAATGGTAAATGTCGCTTTGTATGGATGTGTGTTTAAAATGGTAAATGTCGCTTTGTATGGATGTGTGTTTAAAATGGTAAATGTCACTTTGTATGGACGTGTGTTTAAAATGGTAAATGTCACTTTGTACGGACGTGTGTTTAAAATGGTAAATGTCACTTTGTACGGACGTGTGTTTAAAATGGTAAATGTCGCTTTGTATGGATGTGTGTTTAAAATGGTAAATGTCGCTTTGTATGGATGTGTGTTTAAAATGGTAATTGTCACTTTGTATGGATGTGTGTTTAAAATGGTAAATGTCACTTTGTATGGATGTGTGTTTAAAATGGTAAATGTCACTTTGTACGGACGTGTGTTTAAAATAGTAAATGTCACTTTGTATGGATGTGTGTTTAAAATGGTTAATGTCACTTTGTATGGATGTGTGTTTAAAATAGTAAATGTCACTTTGTATGGATGTGTGTTTAAAATGGTAAATGTCACTTTGTATGGATGTGTGAATATTTTTCTAATATTAAAAATAATTCTACACAGAGATAATTTCTTTAACTTACTAATTTTTGAAGTTAAGAGATATCCAGTACATTTCCAGCACTTTCATTACACTGCGGAAACAAAATGGTCAGGAGAGGGTGGTGACATACTGGCATTTGTCCAAAGTCTGATTAAAGTAAGTAATGAATGAAGAGTCAGTGACCCTGTGGGCTGAACTGGAACTGATAGGATTGGGTGGCTGTTAGAAGTTAATTTATGTTTTGTCATGATGGATTCTCGTTTTGGTTATTAATTCTGGAAATGGCCTGAAATTAATTATATAAGTGACAACAATGAAACCAAAATCATGGAATGCTGTTCTAATTCATATGTGTGTACCAAATATTAGTTTGAATTAAATAGCATGTTCAATGATAAACAACCTTGGAAAACTTCAAGCTATAATGTTCTTTAAATTTTTAATGAATTCATTTTATATTGTTATGTTTTAAACTAAAATTACGTAAATAACCTCAAAGTATTCACTTAAAGAACAATTTTCAGTAATATAGAATCTCACCAACAAGTCCTAGCTCCTACTACGTTGTATGCTAAATGGTTACCAAATAACTATGAGATAATATCAAATGTATATCAGCGGCTGTGTACTACAGACTCAATTACCCACAGGTGTCAAGCGGACAGATCAAGAACAGCAACCAATATTGACAACATATTGGTATTTGTCATATGTAAAAACTTTGACCGCAGTTATTAACTTTTTACCTCCATATACTAATAAAATAATTGAAAATACACAATACAGTGTAAAGTAATCTGATGTTTAAATCCACTAATACTTCACACAATACAGTGTAAAGTAATCCAATGTTAAATCCACTAATACTTTACACAATACAGTGTAAAGTAATCTGAAGTTTAAATCCACTAATACTTTACACAATACAGTGTAAAGTAATCTAAAGTTTAAATCCACTAATACTTTACACAATACAGTGTAAAGTAATCTAAAGTTTAAATCCACTAATACTTTACACAATACAGTGTAAAGTAATCTGATATTTAAATCCACCAATACTTTATACAATACAGTGTAAAGTAATCTAATGTTTAAATCCACTAATACTTTACACAATACAGTGTAAAGTAATCTGATGTTAAATCCACTAATACTTTACACAATACAGTGTAAAGTAATCTGATGTTAAATCCACTAATACTTTACACAATACAGTGTAAATTAATCTAATGTTAAATCCACAAATACTTTACACAATACAGTGTAAAGTAATCTGATGTTAAATCCACTAATACTTTACACAATACAGTGTAAAGTAATCTGATGTTAAATCCACTAATATCTTACACAATACAGTGTAAATTAATCTAATGTTAAATCCACAAATACTTTACACAATACAGTGTAAAGTAATCTAAAGTTAAATCCACTAATACTTTACACAATACAGTGTAAAGTAATCTAAAGCTAAATCCACTAATACTTTACACAATACAGTGTAAAGTAATCTAATGTTAAATCCACTAATACTTTACACAATACAGTGTAAAGTAATCTAATGTTTAAATCCACTAATACTTTACACAATACAGTGTAAAGTAATCTAAAGCTAAATCCACTAATACTTTACACAATACAGTGTAAAGTAATCTGATGTTTAAATCCACTAATACTTTACACAATACAGTGTAAAGTAATTTAATGTTAAATCCACTAATACTTTACACAATACAGTGTAAAGTAATCTGATGTTAAATCCACTAATACTTTACACAATACAGTGTAAAGTAATCTGATGTTAAATCCACTAATACTTTACACAATACAGTGTAAAGTAATCTGATGTTAAATCCACTAATATCTTACACAATACAGTGTAAATTAATCTAATGTTAAATCCACAAATACTTTACACAATACAGTGTAAAGTAATCTGATGTTAAATCCACTAATACTTTACACAATACAGTGTAAAGTAATCTGATGTTAAATCCACTAATACTTTACACAATAAAGTGTAAAGTAATATGATGTTAAATCCACTAATACTTTACACAATACAGTGTAAAGTAATCTAATGTTAAATCCACTAATACTTTACACAATACAGTGTAAAGTAATCTGATGTTTAAATCCACTAATACTTTACACAATACAGTGTAAAGTAATCTAAAGTTTAAATCCACTAATACTTTACACAATACAGTGTAAAGTAATCTGATGTTTAAATCCACTAATACTTGACACAATACAGTGTAAATTAATCTAAAGTTTAAATCCACTAATACTTTACACAATACAGTGTAAAGTAATCTAAAGTTTAAATCCACTAATACTTTACACAATACAGTGTAAAGTAATCTAATGTTTAAATCCACTAATACTTTACACAATACAGTGTAAAGTAATCTAAAGTTTAAATCCACTAATACTTTACACAATACAGTGTAAAGTAATCTGATGTTTAAATCCACTAATACTTTACACAATACAGTGTAAAGTAATCTAATGTTTAAATCCACTAATACTTTACACAATACAGTGTAAAGTAATATGATGTTTAAATCCACTAATACTTTACACAATACAGTGTAAAGTAATCTGATGTTTAAATCTACTAATACTTTACACAATACAGTGTAAAGTAATATGATGTTTAAATCCACTAATACTTTACACAATACAGTGTAAAGTAATCTGAAGTTTAAATCCACTAATACTTGACACAATACAGTGTAAATTAATCTAAAGTTTAAATCCACTAATACTTTACACAATACAGTGTAAAGTAATCTAATGTTTAAATCCACTAATACTTTACACAATACAGTGTAAAGTAATCTGATGTTTAAATCCACTAATACTTTACACAATACAGTGTAAACTAATCTAATGTTTAAATCCACTAATACTTTACACAATACAGTGTAAAGTAATCTGATGCTTAAATCCACTAATACTTTACACAATACAGTGTAAAGTAATCTAAAGTTTAAATCCACTAATACTTCACACAATACAGTGTAAAGTAATCTAAAGTTTAAATCCACTAATACTTCACACAATACAGTGTAAACTAATCTAATGTTTAAATCCACTAATACTTTACACAATACAGTGTAAACTAATCTAATGTTTAAATCCACTAATACTTTACACAATACAGTGTAAAGTAATCTAATGTTAAATCCACTAATACGTCAAAGTCATTTTGAATTTTTTTCGTACAATGCGTAGCCGAATCCATAACCATAACAATAAGTCTTGTGATTGTGGAGGAACTTTAGTTATTTTACATTTAAAATGTTTCATTTGTTTGTCCACTCCTTTATAATTGACATTTGTGGAGCAAAGGTTCGAATCCCCGTCGCTCCAAACATGTTCGCTCTTTCAGTCGTGGGAGTGTTATAAGTGAGGTTAATCCCACTGTTCGTCGGTAAAAGTGTAGCCCAAAAGTTGGCGGTGGGTAGTTATGACTAGTTTCCTTCCTTCTAGCCTTACACTGCTAAATTAGGGACAAGCAGCGCAGATAGCCGTCGTGTAGCTTTGCGCGAAATACAAAAACAAACAAACAAAACAAAATATACATGTTCGAATTATCTGTGCTCCCTGCTAGTACAGCGGTATATCTCTGGAATTACAACGCTAAAATCAGGCGTTCGATTCCCCTCGGTGGGCTCAGCAGATAGCCTGATGTGGCTTTGCTATAAGAAAACACACACACACACTCGAATTATCTTCTTGCCAAAGGACTTCAGAATCACACGGACATTTCTCGTTTTCACAACAAGAGAATTACGTACGTTTATCACATAGATCATGTTACTGTGATTGTGAAGTAATTAAAAACGAACCGTATCTACATGTAGCGTATAAAATAACAGTGAAAACATATCACTAGTGTTTTAAAATAAAAGTATAAAACAACATGGCATTGCTTCGAATTCGGGTTATTCACGTTCGGTTTGATTGTCATCAAATATAAAACCATATAATGACATTCTCTGCTTGTCCCAACACAGACATCGAAAACTAATTTTTAGTGTCATATATCTGCAAACCTACCATTGGCCCAATGAGGGGCATTACTTAACTATCTGTTTAAGACCCCTAAGTCTATCTCGAGTAAACTTCAGGGCTTATAACGCTAGAATTTGGTGCTCGATTCCTGCGGTGAGCACATTGTAAATAACTTACGGTGTGCACCTTTGTGCTAAAACCAATAAATATCTTATTTTGTCGTAAGTATTATGGTTAATTTAAATATTCCAATGTATTTTTATATCTACGAAATATTCTATACCTTCAAGGTGGATATTCCACTTATCTTGGAAGAGATAAGAAATTTCAATATTGGGATAAATGTACTTGGTTTTTCTTGTGATATATGAATTTGTATAAAGAAATAGACTGACGCTGCTGTTGATAGGACCACTACAGACAGAGAAGGACAGACACATAATCTGATTTCATCAAACCTTAAACAGCGGCCATCACCAACTCACGCTGCTACCTACACACATACATTCCCGCTGTTTAACGGTGAAACATTCCAATTCGATATTGAGACACGGGATGAAAACACATCTACTGAAAATCTGAGCTTCCCGGGAATCGACTTAATCTCTCTGAACGCGTGGAATCATGGGTATTTCTCCACGAAAAAAAACAAAGAATTTCTAAGACAAGTGAAACAGACATTCCTAAACAGTTACTTGTTGTCGGCACCCCAGAAATGGAACTAGGAGTCGATATGTTGAACGGAAGCATATGTCAATCGTACAATATTTCGTCTTCCGTAAAGCTGACTAGGAATTCTGAAGATACTATTAAAAGACAGTGTAAGTAAAGCACGTATGTTCAAATGTTAGGTGTTACTTAGGGCTGGAATTTTTTCTGACATGTTGAAAATAACCTAATCCATTAAATGATTCAACAACTAAGTTCTTTTTCTGACTCACTAAAACTATCAAATATTTGCCGCCAGGATACAAATACTGGTGTATTGTATTACCAACAAAACATTAACTCATGCGGTTCAAACACAACCTAGTACAGATACTGATCTAGACAATACCTAGTACACACCAGACAGATACTGATCTAGACAATACCTAGTACACACCAGACAGATACTGATCTAGACAATACCTAGTACACACCAGACAGATACTGATCTAGACAATACCTAGTACACACCAGACAGGTACTGATCTTGACAATACCTAGTACACACTAGACAGATACTGATCTAGACAACACCTAGTACACACCAGACAGGTACTGATCTTGACAATACCTAGTACACACTAGACAGATACTGATCTAGACAACACCTAGTACACACTAGACAGATACTGATCTAGACAATACCTAGTACACACTAGACAGATACTGATCTAGACAACAGCTAGTACACACTAGACAGATACTGATCTAGACAACACCTAGTACACACTAGACAGATACTGATCTAGACAACACCTAGTACACACTAGACAGATATTGATCTAGACAACACCTAGTACACACTAGACAGATCCTGATCTAGACAACACCTAGTACACACTAGACAGATACTGATCTAGACAACACCTAGTACACACTAGACAGATATTGATCTAGACAACACCTAGTACACACTAGACAGATACTGATCTAGACAATACCTAGTACACACTAGACAGATACTGATCTAGACAATACCTAGTACACACTAAACAGATACTGATCTAGACAACACCTAGTACACACTAGACAGATACTGATCTAGACAACACCTAGTACACACTAGACAGATACTGATCTAGACAACACCTAGTACACACTAGACAGATACTGATCTAGACAACACCTAGTACACACTAGACAGATATTGATCGAGACAACACCTAGTACACACTAGACAGATCCTGATCTAGACAACACCTAGTACATACTAGACAGATACTGATCTAGACAATACCTAGTACAAACTAGACAGATACTGATCTACAATATACCTAGTACAGACTAGACAGATATTGATCTAGACAATACCTAGTACACACTAGACAGATACTGATCTAGACAACACCTAGTACACACTAGACAGATACTGATCTAGACAACACCTAATACAGACTAGTCATATACTGATCTAGACAATACCTAGTACACACTAGACACATACTGATCTAGACAACACCTAGTACAAACTAGACAGATACTGATCTAGAATATACCTAGTACAGACTAGACAGATATTGATCTAGACAATATCTAGTACAGACTAGACACATACTGATCTAGACAATACCTAATACAGACTAGACAGATACTGATTTAGACAATACCTAGTACACACTAAACAGATACTGATCTAGACAACAGCTAGTACACACTAGACAGATACTGATCTAGACAAAACCTAGTACAGACTAGACAGATACTGATCTAGACAATACCTAGTACACACTAAACAGATACTGATCTAGACAACAGCTAGTACACACTAGACAGATACTGATCTAGACAACACCTAGTACACACTAGACAGATACTGATATAAACAATACCTAGTACAGGCTAGACAGATGCTCATCTAGACAACACCTAGTACAGACTAGACAGATATTGATCTAGACAACACCTAGTACAGACTAGACAGATACTGATCTAGACCATACCTGGTACATACTAGTGAGATACTGATCTAGACCATACTTGGTACATACTAGACAGATACTGATCTAGACCATACTTGGTACATACTAGTGAGATACTGATCTAGACCATACCTGGTACAGACTATTGAGATACTGATCTAGACCATACTTGGTACATACTAGACAGATACTGATGTAGACCGTACCTGGTACAGACTAGTGAGATACTAATCTAGACCGTACCTGGTACAGACTAGTGAGACACTGATGTAGACCATACCTGGTACAGACTAGTGAAATACTGATCTAGACCATACCTGGTACAGACTAGTAATTGTTTCCTTTCTGTAGATAATACCTCAACAGGAACAATTATAATTATAACAAATGCTCCTGTTTTTATACAAAGAAAAATAAAGAAACCAGTCCAGATAGTTTGTTGATATAAGCACGGTATGAGGGTGGCCCCAGTGTGCTGATATAAGCACGGTGTGAGGGTGACTCCAGTGTGTTGATATAAGCACGGCATGAGGGTGACTCCAGTGTGTTGATATAAGCACGGCATGAGGGTGGCCCCAGTGTGTTGATATAAGCCCGGTATGAGGGTGACTCCAGTGTGTTGATATAAGCCCAGTATGAGGGTGACCCCAGTGTGTTGATATAAGCACGGAATGAGAGTGACTCCAGTGTGTTGATATAAGCACGGTATGAGGGTGACTCCAGTGTGTTGATATAAGCACAGTATGAGGGTGGCCCCAGTGTGTTGATATAAACACGGTATGAGGATGGCCCCAGTGTGTTGATATAAGTATGGTATGAGGGTGACCCCATCCCTTGTTGAGGCACTGATTCACATTCGTTCACAACATGCCATACTTTCAAAATTTTAAAACTATTTGAATCAATGTTGTTCATGTAATGCACTCGCTATTTCTTCTCCTATAATCATTCATGTAATATCGTCGCTGTTTTCTCCTGTGAGTCTCACCGTTTGTGTAACCTCGTGTATAAATTATATCTTTTGTACACAGAGTTTACTCCAACGCTCACTGTACAACTTTATTAAACATTTTTCTCCGTTAGAGGCCGCAACCAGCGATTCTTTCGCTACAATGGACACACATAATTCCTAGAACATGTTATAAAACATCAACGACATTACATCTGCACTATCTTCATTGCCAGCCAGACCTTTCGATCAATACCAGGATTAACCAATCTAACTACATTACGATAAACATAGTTCTAATGGAGTTTTATTTATATCACCAATTGTATTAACAACTGCAGTAATTTGTGCGAACAAGATTAATTTTAATGTAATTATTATATATTTTGTTTAGGTGGAAAATTATCTAATGTGGGGAATATATATATCACTTTCTTAACGCTTTTTAAAACTAAGTTTCATAAACAAAACAAACAAATTTTATAACAATGAGTAAAACGGTAACTGTCATCAGCATTGTTGGAGACCTCATTCGTCAGATGATTTCTTCCTGTCATCAGTATTGTTGGAGACCTTATTCGTAAGATGATTTCTTCCTGTCGCCAGTATTGTTGGAGATCTCATTCGTAAGACGATTTCTTCCTACCATCAGTATTGTTGGAGATCTCATTCGTAAGATGATTTCTTCCTGTCGCCAGTATTGTTGGAGACCTCATTCGTAAGATGATTTCTTCCTGTCACCAGCATTGTTGGAGACCTCATTCGTTAGATGATTTCTTCCTGTCACCAGTATTGTCGGAGACCTTATTCGTAAGATGATTTCTTACTGTCACCAGTATTGTTGGAGACCTTATTCGTAAGATGATTTCTTCCTGTCACCAGTATTGTTAGAGACCTCATTCGTAAGATGATTTCTTCCTGTCACCAGTATTGTTAGAGACCTCATTCGTAAGATGATTTCTTCCTGTTATCAGTATTGTTGGAGACCTCATTCGTAAGATGATTTCTTACTGTCACCATCATCGTTGGAGACCTCATTCGTAAGATGATTTCTTCCTGTCGCCAGTATTGTTGGAGACCTTATTCGTAAGATGATTTCTTCCTGTCGCCAGTATTGTTGGAGACCTCATTCATAAGATGATTTCTTCCTGTCACCAGCATTGTTGGAAACCTCATTCGTTAGATGATTTCTTCCTGTCATCAGTATTGTTGGAAACCTTATTCGTAAGATGATTTCTTACTGTCACCAGTATTGTTGGAAACCTCATTCGTAAGATGATTTCCTCCTGTCATCAGTATTGTTGGAGACTTCATTCATAAGATGATTTCTTCCTGTTATCAGTATTGTTGGAGACCTCATTCGTAAGATGATTTCTTCCTGTCATCAGTATTGTTGGAGACCTCATTCGTAAGATGATTTCTTCCTGTTATCAATATTGTTAGAGACCTCATTCGTAAGATGATTTCTTCCTGTCGCCAGTATTGTTGGAGACCTCATTCGTGAGATGATTTCTTACTGTCACCAGTATTGTTAGAGACCTCATTCGTAAGATGATTTCTTCCTGTTATCAGTATTGTTAGAGACCTCATTCGTAAGATGATTTCTTCCTGTCGCCAGTATTGTTGGAGACCTCATTCATAAGATGATTTCTTACTGTCACCAGTATTGTTGGAGACCTTATTCGTAAGATGATTTCTTCCTGTCACCAGTATTGTTGGAGACTTCATTCATAATATGATTTCTTACTGTCACCAGTATTGTTGGAGACCTCATTCGTAAGATGATTTCTTCCTGTCATCAGTATTGTTGGAGACCTCATTCGTAAGATGATTTCTTCCTGTCGCCAGTATTGTTGGAGACCTCATTCGTAAGATGATTTCTTCCTGTCACCAGTATTGTTAGAGACCTCATTCGTAAGATGATTTCTTACTGTCACCAGTATTGTTAGAGACCTCATTCGTAAAATGATTTCTTCCTGTCACCAGTATTGTTAGAGACCTCATTCGTAAGATGATTTCTTCCTGTCACCAGTATTGTTGGAGACCTCATTCGTAAGATGATTTCTTACTGTCACCATCATCGTTGGAGACCTCATTCGTAAGATGATTTCTTACTGTCACCAGTATTGTTGGAGACTTCATTCATAAGATGATTTCTTAATGTCACCAGTATTGTTGGAAACCTCATTGGTAAGATGATTTCTTCCTGTCATCAGTATTGTTGGAGACCTCATTCCTAAAATGATTTCTTCCTGTTATCAGTATTGTTGGAGACCTCATTCGTAAGATGATTTCTTCCTGTTATCACTATTGTTGGAGACCTCATTCGTAAGATGATTTCTTCCTGTCATCAGTATTGTTGGAGACCTCATTCCTAAAATGATTTCTTCCTGTTATCACTATTGTTGGAGACCTCATTCGTAAGATGATTTCTTCCTGTTATCACTATTGTTGGAGACCTCATTCGTAAGATGATTTCTTCCTGCCATCAGTATTGTTGGAGACCTTATTCGTAAGATGATTTCTTCCTGTAGCCAGTATTGTTGGAGACCTCATTCGTAAGATGATTTCTTACTGTCACCAGTATTGTTAGAGACCTAATTCGTAAGATGATTTCTTCCTGTCACCAGTATTGTTAGAGACCTCATTCATAAGATGATTTCTTACTGTCACCAGTATTGTTGGAGACCTTATTCGTAAGATGATTTCTTACTGTCACCAGTATTGTTGGAGACCTTATTCGTAAGATGATTTCTTCCTGTCACCAGTATTGTTGGAGACTTCATTCATAAGATGATTTCTTCCTGCCACCAGTATTGTTAGAGACCTCATTCATAAGATGATTTCTTACTGTCACCATTATTGTTGGAGACCTTATTCGTAAGATGATTTCCTCCTGTCGCCAGTATTGTTGGAGATCTCATTCGTAAGATCATTTCTTACTGTCACCAGTATTGTCAGAGACCTCATTCGTAAGATGATTTCTTCCTGTCACCAGTATTGTTAGAGACCTCATTCATAAGATGATTTCTTACTGTCACCAGTATTGTCGGAGACCTTATTCGTAAGATGATTTCTTACTGTCACCAGTATTGTTGGAGACCTTATTCGTAAGATGATTTCTTCCTGTCACCAGTATTGTTAGAGACCTCATTCGTAAGATGATTTCTTCCTGTCACCAGTATTGTTAGAGACCTCATTCGTAAGATGATTTCTTCCTGTTATCAGTATTGTTGGAGACCTCATTCGTAAGATGATTTCTTCCTACCATCAGTATTGTTGGAGACCTTATTCGTAAGATGATTTCTTCCTGTCGCCAGTATTGTTGGAGACCTCATTCGTAAGATGATTTCTTACTGTCACCAGTATTGTTAGAGACCTCATTCGTAAGATGATTTCTTCCTGTCACCAATATTGTTAGAGACCTCATTCATAAAATGATTTCTTACTGTCACCAGTATTGTTGGAGACCTCATTCGTAAGATGATTTCTTCCTGTCATCAGTATTGTTGGAGACCTCATTCGTAAGATGATTTCTTCCTGTCACCAGTATTGTTGGAGACCTCATTCGTAAGATGATTTCTTACTGTCACCATCATCGTTGGAGACCTCATTCGTAAGATGATTTCTTCCTGCCATCTCTATTGTTGGAGACCTTATTCGTAAGATGATTTCTTCCTGTCGCCAGTATTGTTGGAGACCTCATTCGTAAGATGATTTCTTACTGTCACCAGTATTGTTGGAGACCTCATTCGTAAGATGATTTCTTCCTGTCATCAGTATTGTTGGAGATCTCATTCGTAAGATGATTTCTTCCTGGTATCAGTATTGTTGGAGACCTCATTCGTAAGATGATTTCTTCCTGCCATCAGTATTGTTGGAGACCTCATTCGTAAGATGATTTCTTCCTGCCATCAGTATTGTTGGAGACCTCATTCGTAAGATGATTTCTTACTGTCATCAGTATTGTTGGAGACCTCATTCGTAAGATGATTTCTTCCTGTTATCAGTATTGTTGGAGACCTCATTCGTAAGATGATTTCTTCCTGTCATCAGTATTGTTGGAGACCTCATTCGTAAGATGATTTCTTACTGTCACCAGTATTGTTGGAGACCTCATTCGTAAGATGATTTCTTCCTGCCATCAGTATTGTTAGAGACCTCATTCGTAAGATGATTTCTTACTGTCATCAGTATTGTTGGAGACCTCATTCGTAAGATGATTTCTTACTGTCACCATCATCGTTGGAGACCTCATTCGTAAGATGATTTCTTCCTGTCGCCAGTATTGTTGGAGACCTTATTCGTAAGATGATTTCTTCCTGCCATCAGTATCGTTGGAGACCTTATTCGAAAGATGATTTCTTCCTGTCACCAGTATTGTTGGAGACCTCATTCGTAAAATGATTTCTTCCTGTCACCAGTATTGTTAGAGACCTCATTTGTAAGATGATTTCTTACTGTCGCCAGTATTGTTGGAGACCTCATTCGAAGGATGATTTCTTCTTGTTACCAGTATTGTTGGAGACCTCATTCGTAAGATGATTTCTTCCTGTCACCAGTATTGTTGGAGACTTCATTCATAAGATGATTTCTTCCTGTTACCAGTATTGTTAGAGACCTTATTCGTAAGATGATTTCTTCCTGTCGCCAGTATTGTTGGAGACCTCATTCGTAAAATGATTTCTTACTGTCACCA
Organism: Tachypleus tridentatus; assembly: GCF_004210375.1. Classification (NCBI taxonomy): domain Eukaryota; kingdom Metazoa; phylum Arthropoda; class Merostomata; order Xiphosura; family Limulidae; genus Tachypleus; species Tachypleus tridentatus. Next base: position 47,173,086 of record NW_027467782.1, on the reverse strand, counting down.
GTATTGTTAGAGACCTCATTCGTAAGATGATTTCTTCCTGTCACCAGTATTGTTAGAGACCTGATTCGTAAGTTGATTTCTTCCTGTCACCAGTATTGTTAGAGATCTCATTCGTAAGATGATTTCTTCCTGTCACCAGTATTGTTAGAGACCTCATTCGTAAGATGATTTCTTCCTGTTATCAGTATTGTTGGAGACCTTATTCGTAAGATGATTTCTTACTGTCACCATCATCGTTGGAGACCTCATTCGTAAGATGATTTCTTCCTACCATCAGTATTGTTGGAGACCTTATTCGTAAGATGATTTCTTCCTGTCGCCAGTATTGTTGGAGACCTCATTCGTAAGATGATTTCTTACTGTCACCAGTATTGTTAGAGACCTCATTCGTAAGATGATTTCTTCCTGTCACCAATATTGTTAGAGACCTCATTCATAAGATGATTTCTTCCTGTCATCAGTATTGTTGGAGATCTCATTCGTAAGATGATTTCTTCCTGGTATCAGTATTGTTGGAGACCTCATTCGTAAGATGATTTCTTCCTGCCATCAGTATTGTTGGAGACCTCATTCGTAAGATGATTTCTTACTGTCATCAGTATTGTTGGAGACCTCATTCGTAAGATGATTTCTTCCTGTTATCAGTATTGTTGGAGACCTCATTCGTAAGATGATTTCTTCCTGTCATCAGTATTGTTGGAGACCTCATTCGTAAGATGATTTCTTCCTGTCGCCAGTATTGTTGGAGACCTCATTCATAAGATGATTTCTTACTGTCACCAGTATTGTTGGAGACCTTATTCGTAAGATTATTTCTTCCTGTCACCAGTATTGTTGGAGACTTCATTCATAATATGATTTCTTACTGTCACCAGTATTGTTGGAGACCTCATTCGTAAGATGATTTCTTCCTGTCATCAGTATTGTTGGAGACCTCATTCGTAAGATGATTTCTTCCTGTCGCCAGTATTGTTGGAGACCTCATTCGTAAGATGATTTCTTCCTGTCACCAGTATTGTTAGAGACCTCATTCGTAAGATGATTTCTTACTGTCACCAGTATTGTTAGAGACCTCATTCGTAAAATGATTTCTTCCTGTCACCAGTATTGTTAGAGACCTCATTCGTAAGATGTTTTCTTACTGTCACCATCATCGTTGGAGACCTCATTCGTAAGATGATTTCTTACTGTCACCATCATCGTTGGAGACCTCATTCGTAAGATGATTTCTTACTGTCACCAGTATTGTTGGAGACTTCATTCATAAGATGATTTCTTACTGTCACCAGTATTGTTGGAAACCTCATTGGTAAGATGATTTCTTCCTGTCATCAGTATTGTTGGAGACCTCATTCCTAAAATGATTTCTTCCTGTTATCAGTATTGTTGGAGACCTCATTCGTAAGATGATTTCTTCCTGTTATCACTATTGTTGGAGACCTCATTCGTAAGATGATTTCTTCCTGTTATCAGTATTGTTGGAGACCTCATTCCTAAAATGATTTCTTCCTGTTATCAGTATTGTTGGAGACCTCATTCGTAAGATGATTTCTTCCTGTTATCACTATTGTTGGAGACCTCATTCGTAAGATGATTTCTTCCTGCCATCAGTATTGTTGGAGACCTTATTCGTAAGATGATTTCTTCCTGTCGCCAGTATTGTTGGAGACCTCATTCGTAAGATGATTTCTTACTGTCACCAGTATTGTTAGAGACCTCATTCGTAAGATGATTTCTTCCTGCCATCAGTATTGTTGGAGACCTCATTCGTAAAATGATTTCTTCCTGTCACCAGTATTGTTGGAGACCTTATTCGAAAGATGATTTCTACCTGTCATTACAGTGATTTTAAGAAATATATGTAAAAGGTATTCCTAAAGTAATATAAATTTATCCCCTAAGAAGTTAGAATAAACTGGTTTAGGTGTTGAATGTCAGTGTTTATATTTTTTGGACAATATGTACGAGGCCCGTTCATAAACATTCAGAACATGAACACAAGAAAAATAACCAACATAGAAGTCTTACCATACCTAAAGATGAACACAAGATTGGAGACGGCTTGACAGGGTAACGAATAAAACTTTTTATAAATGTAGATGTCCCTCGTTACCAGGTTGAGAATATGTAATGTTCTACCATCTGTTGAGTGAAAAGCTTTTTGGGCTTCGACTTTTAGAACACAGAAGGGATATAAAAGTTTTTTTGAACACAGCTCTGAGTTGGAGTCACATTGGACAATTTGTGGTAAAAGTTTCATAACTATATTTGTAACATTTTACTCATCGTGTCTGTCGTAATCTGGTAAACTTTACTTCTTAGCGGTTACTTGTTGACCGACAGATACGACATCTTTAAATATTAAGTATTATTTACAGAATATTAGATTAGTTTGAGAAAAGTATTTCCTTGAAGATTCTTTGAAACAAATAATTCCACTTTCGGTAACTTAAATTCATTTTCCTCTTAACATTTTAGAACATATAGGGCAGCAGCGTTAAGGCTATCGATTTATTAACAATAATTCCACTTTCGGTCACTTAAATTTATTTTCCTCTTAACATTTTAGAACATAGAGGGCAGCAGCGTTAAGGCTATCGATTTATTAACAAATAATTCCACTTTCGGTTACTTAAATTCATTTAATTAATGGGCTGTCATGAAAAAACACACAAGTCTTTGTTACCTCATTTTTTATTTACTCCACTGTCATCAACGTCAAAGAAATAAAAGAAATGTGTCTTGATACTGAGCTCAGATAATTCGTTAATTTATAAATACAGTGTGTTAAATACACGTGTTTAATACGGCTGCGTTATGTTAGTTACCTGTCAATTTGTTTTTGTTTTAGTTATAGATAAACATTATCTCACAGTCACTGACACACTGAGGTACGTGACATCACATGTGGAACATTTTTAAGCCAAATGTTTTTAACAAATAAATTAAATAATTGCGCGACAACAGCATATGTATATATACCGATAAGAATGATAGCTTCTCACTGGAATTAACACAGAAACTTTTGTTAAAAACAAGCTTTTACTGAATTATTTAAGTGACAAAAAATGCCAAATTTGGGTAAATACGTTTACCAAAAACTGTAACAATTATGTTATAATAAATTATCTTAATTATAAGGGATAAGCTACAAGAAGGTTCTATCATCACTTAGGTAATGTCTGCTACAAATGTTTTCAGGCCCTGATTTATGTTGTAATTATTGGTTTACTAGTTTATCGCTAGATGTCTCACCTATTTTTTATTTATGTAATTTTGTTTTGTCTTTTACGCTATTACCTTTCTTTTTAATATTATCTCTGATTAACGCCAATTGCTTAAATAATCATGGATTATTGTGTTCCGTCCTTTTTATTGGCTTAACACACGGTGCTTTAATCTCAGACTTCATAGCTTTCTAAAATGTTCGCTATGTCTCTTGGGAAACTTGTGCGCCCTCTTTTGATAAACACTGTTTCTGCAAGCGTAATTTTCCAAAGGAACAGTAAAAATCAAGCGTAAAGTCACACAAACTCGTCCAAGAAAGTAGTGTGGAGACCTATTTTAGTAGCAACTTTTCACTCCACTAACTACAAAAACGTTTAACAGATGGCGACACACAAAAATAATTACGCTCACACTTGTTTACAGGGCTTTTTTGAGTTACGGAACATTAGCTCAGTGTAAATGGTTTATCACGCGTATAGTTCCATTATTATAAAAGTAGCGTGACAACCATGTGAAGACCTCTGTTTGTTTGTGCTGTCGTTTTTTAGTTTGTGTAAAACAATTTTTAGTTTATTGTACAGTGGAAGTACAGTTATTGTTTGTTGTTTTGTGTGTGTGGGAGGGGGGGGGGTGAAAACTATGAAAGCGCACGATATGAACAAGAACGCAGAATCAACTCGTTAACCCAAGCGTTTTCGGAAACTTGACCTTTGATATGGGCATACAATAAATGTCCACTGTTGATTATTCTTCTTGTGGTTATTATTCCTGTAGTGTATACCACGTGCTTTTAAACACGTGACCTAAAATTCTGACCCAGTATTAAATGACATGAAATAAAGCTGATGAAGACATAGGCTTGTCGAATCTTACAAGCCGTTTCTTTCAAGCCGTTTCGAAACTGTATTTTATCATATTTAATGAGTTCTTTGTCGTAAAAAAAGTGTTTGTTTATTTCTCTCATCGCAAAGCCAAACGCCCTCCAGTGGCACAGCGGCATGTCTGTGGACTCACAGTGCAAAAAAACGGGTTTCGATACCCGTGGTTGGCAGAATACAGATAGCCCATTGTGTAGCTTTGAGCTTAATTCTAAACAAACAAACAAAAAACAAGCAAGGCCACATAGTGCACTATCTTACCTGTCAACCGCGAGTTTGACAGATTTGTTTGCTTTGAGTTTCGCTCCAAACTGCACGAGGCCTATTTATTTTACACGTTCCTAACTTAACAATGATAGACCAGAGATAAGGCAGCTAATAAACAATGCCTACCGCCAAGTTTTAGGGCACTCTCTTACCAACGTCCCTACGACAGAAAGGGCAAGCCTGTTTACTGACGGTGATTCGTACCCACGACTCTCAGATTGCGCGGTGATTTCCCTAACCACCAGGATATTCAAGGAATTGAACCCCAGATTTTAATGTTGTAAGTTAATACACCTTCCACTGACCATCCGGGTGAAGTTTTTGCTTGTTTGTAATTAAGCTACATAATGGGCTATCTGTGCTCTGTCCACCACGGGTATTGAAATCCAATTTCTATCTTTGTAAACCCACAGACTTACTGCTGTGTCACTCGGGAGTTCAAGAGAAGTAATAAAAGACAGAGAGGAAACTGTAATTGTTAAATAAGAAAGGCTTACAAAGAGACTTGTTTGTGGAAGAAATGATGTTCAGAAACATTGAGATATTCCAAACAAGAGCACGAAATAAAACAGTGAAATACAAAATATATTAACAATAATAATACACGAATAAAAATAATATGTGTTAAATATAATACAAAACATAACGAATTATAATTAAACGATACAAATATAAACATTTCAAAATAGAATTTCCTAACGTTTTTAGGGTGTTCGGAGAGTCACTGTGCACTTATATATTTATTAACAGACATGTTTCAATATAGAATACAGGAGGTAAATATGAATGACAATTATAAACAGTGATGAAAGTGACCCCTGTTGGCATCAATACAGGCTTGGATCCTTCTTATTTTGTTTCTAAACACCGCTATCAGTTGCTGGCTTGAAATAGGCTGAATGAATGCTGATTACAAAACTGCACAGTGGCTTTCCGAACACCCTGTATTATGCCCTATTGTCGAGAGTAATTCGTTATCGGAATGAGATAATTACTGATATGTCTCAACTCATCGAACTGTCTGTTATCTCCCGCTGTGACTCAGCGATATGTCTGCGGATTTACAACGCTAAAATCCGGGTTTCGACACCCGTGGTGGGCACAGCACAGATAGCCCCTTGTGTAGTTTTGTGCTTAACTAAAAAAAAACCACAAAAACTGTTATCTCTTAAAGTCCCCTGGTGAAACAACGGCAAATCTCATGAGTTCGTTTGTCCACGGCAGACACAGCAAATAGCGCAATGTTGCTATAAGAAAACACAAACATACACACTTCCTGAGATTCGAAAGTTTCATCTACCGAACTAAGGTGAAAACTGAACCAAAGGTTCTTATTAACTATAACTACATAGTCACGCTAGTTTCTAATTTATGAAAAATATGCAATTAAAAACTTTATCAAGTCTTTGTAAGTTGTGATATTTAAAAGTCAAAAGTGGACTAATCCGAAAAATTTCTCTCATGTAGAATACTTTTTTAAATTAATTTAATTGCAAATCAATAGATGGCAGCATCACTGTTCTAAAAGTGTGTATCGAATGTATTGTTTTATTTGCAACTTTTGATTCACATCACGAAAACGTATCCACAACTTATTGTAAATAAGTTGATATCAGCTCTAACTTATTGTCATTTTTTTAAAAAAACGATATGGATATAAAACCTTCGTGTAAAAATTAAAAAGCGATTTGTAAAGAATGTGCTTGGTGTTAGGGTTGAGTGCTTACCCTGAAAAGTACAGTAAACAAAGCATCCAATTAGTTTACATCTCTTGTAAGTTATGTATCTCGTTACGTGTTGTTAAACACAAAGATGTGCTATGTCGATATCAGGGATCGAACCTAAAGTTTAGTAGAGTAAGTCTTCAAGCTCATCACTGAGCACCTTCCAGTAGAACAACGGTAAGTCTGCGGATTCGTAATGCTAAAAAACCGGGTCTCGAAACCCGTGGTAAAAACAGCATAAATATCCCACTGTGTAACTTTGCGCTTAACTACAAACACAATAAATTATCTCTGAGCAACCTGTGGACCATTTTTCTATTTTCTGAGATATATCGGTCCTCATACAGTGGTGTTATGCATTTTGAATAGAAACAAGTTATAATCTCTTTGGGGATTATTTAAGTAACAATAAACAAGTACTGTCAACGTATAGTTTTCCATAATTATCAATGAGAAGCTAAACGGAAAGCAGCTAGTTAACAGCGCCCTCTATGGTTACTAATTTCCGACGTAACAGTGAGATTTAACTACACTCTTACGGAGTACCTGCAACCTTCAAGTGCGAGCAGATTTTTTGAAACAACGGGTCGCAAACCGTGAATTGTCAGATTCGTAGTCTTAGCTCAATAACCATCAGACCACGATCGGTTCTTGAAGAATCGGAAACATCATAGTTTTAAAATCACTTCAGTGATCAGGAAGGTTAAATAACTCATGTATTTAAAGTAAAATATAAAGCAACCCGTTTAAATAAATTAGTGGAATGTTGAGGAAAGTCAAAATCCTCATGTTTATATGAAACACATTTATGTTCCAGGAAACATTAATATTGCTCCATGAAACATGTTTCTATGTACATGATGTATGATGCACAAAATAAAAGAAAACACCATCAATGAATATATGGATTCTTCCTCTTTTGTTCTGACATTAGCATTAAATCACGTAATATTACGTGGAATTATCCCCTAACAGCACTTGAAACTAAATTGTAAGAACGTGAGTACGACTAAACTGGGACACAAATCAAGCATCCGCCATTATAGACCTGGCATGGCCAGATGGTTAAGGCAGACAAAGTGGGACAAAAATCAAGCGTCTGCCATTATAGACCTGGCATGGCCAGATGGTTAAGGCAGATTAAAGTGGGACACAAATCAAGCATCCGCCATTATAGACCTGGCATGGCCAGGTGGTTAAGGCAGACTAAAGTGGGACACAAATCAAGCATCCGCCATTATAGACCTGGCATGGCCAGATGGTTAAGGCAGATTAAAGTGTGACAAAAATCAAGCATCTGCCATTATAGACCTGGCATGGTCAGGTGGTTAAGGCAGACTAAAGTGGGATACAAATCAAACATCCGCCATTATAGACCTGGCATGGCCAGATGGTTAAGGCAGACTAAACTGGGACACAAATCAAGCATCCGCCATTATAGACCTGGCATGGCCAGATGGTTAAGGCAGATTAAAGTGGGACACAAATCAAGCATCCGCCATTATAGACCTGGCATGGTCAGATGGTTAAGGCAGACTAAACTGGGACACAAATCAAGCATCCGCCATTATAGACCTGGCATGGCCAGACGGTTAAGGCAGATTAAAGTGGGATACAAATCAAACATCCGCCATTATAGACCTGGCATGGTCAGATGGTTAAGGCAGACTAAACTGGGACACAAATCAAGCATCCGCCATTATAGACCTGGCATGGCCAGGTGGTTAAGGCAGATTAAAGTGTGACAAAAATCAAGCATCTGCCATTATAGACCTGGCATGGCCAGATGGTTAAGGCAGACTAAACTGGGACACAAATCAAGCATCCGCCATTATATACCTGGCATGGTCAGGTGGTTAAGGCAGACTAAACTGGGACACAAATCAAGCATCCGCCATTATAGACCTGGCATGGTCAGATGGTTAAGGCAGACTAAAGTGGGACACAAATCAAGCATCTGCCATTGTAGACCTGGCATGGCCAGATGGTTAAGGTAGACTAAAGTGGGACACAAATCAAGCATCCGCCATTATAGACCCGCCATGGCCAGGTGGTTAAGACACTCGACTCGTAATTCGCGGGTTCGAATCCCCGTCACACCAAACATGCTTAGCCGTGGGGGCGTTATAACGTTCGATCAATCCCACTATTTGTTGGAAAAGAGTAGACCAAAAGTTGGCTGGGGGTGGTAACTAATTGCTCTACCTCTAGTCTTACACTGATAAATTAAGGACGACTAGCGCAGATAGCCTTCTTGTAGTTTTGGGCCTAATTCAAAACTAACAAAAAAACCCACCATTAAAGAAAGTATAAGATAGATGACCGAGTATGCTATAGTAATCAGCTCTTGGGTTTATTTGTTTCAATCATACAGTATAGAATTGGTAGTGCCAATTAAATATATAAATATGTTTATATACTGGTGTGATCTGTTTCGAAACACCAGAGACTTCGTATGTTTTATGTATCACGTTCAGGTGACTGTATCTTTAACCCTCTGACAAGCAGTAAATAAAAATATCACTCAGAAGCTCTAACAATCCGACAGTTTCAAATTAATTAAGACGAGCTGTGACGTCACAGTAAGCCACGTGATTTACTTGTGTGAGTGGCAGTTTTTCTTAAAATGGAACCAATTGTAGCTGGCAAACATAAAAAACACAACATATTTTTCATCAGTTGATTAGAAATGGTTCCACAGTGTTTCAGTCACTCGAATTATGGATCGTCATGGTTTTTTATTTTGTTATATACCTTTCTTTTTATATATAATAAATTGATAAGTACGCTAAAGGAAATCATACACAAGCTTTGTTTATTCAGAACATGGTTTCTGAACTACAGACATTTCTATGCCGATGTAGGCCTAGTGTGCAATTTTCCATTGTTTCGGACACATAAAGGATCTGGATTTCACGGTTCGTAGGCCTAACATTCTTATGGAGAGTCAAGCGTTTATCATTGAAACACGACGCCAAGTTCTGCAATTAAAAAAAAATCAATTAGTTTAGAAGCTCCATCTATGATAAAGTCGTGTAATTAAACAGCGCGACCAACGAGTGCAACAGTACACATCACTGATAATAAAATGATCACTTCAGTATGGCCGAAGCACGTAACTAGGTTGGAAGATATTTTCAGATGTTAAATTAGAGTTTGAAAAAAAACAAACACAAAAACATGTGGTATAAGCAACATTGTTCCAGGGTGGCATGCGACCTGTAACAGCGAAAATCATACATACTAATCTGCGCTTGCGCGAACTTCGTAAGCCATTTAGCCAATCGCAGGATATTGTATCATTCAGACTTCCGCGTCACCTGGTGAGCTTTGTTAAATTGTCGATTTTTTGTGTGGAAAAATACGAACGATTGTCATTGTGGTAGAAATGAAACAGGTTAACAAATCTTTAATTAGTTTGATAAAAGATTAGAAATTGCAATATTTATAGTAAATATATATATGTGTAATTGTTTTCTATTTTATGTTTATATACATTTTAGTTTAATTATATATATTTAACAAATACATCAATGACGGTTTCTGAAGTCCTCTCATGAGACAAAAGCACTGTCACTGACCGCTTCTTTCGGGGGGTTGGGGTAAACCTTATACAGGTTTAGAAAGTTGAAAGAAGAAACTATTAATCCCGTTCTCTGTGGAGCGTAGCTACTATTGGCGGACAACCACCCTAGGACGAAGAAAATGTGGGTCACTAGCACGAGCACTGACTCTGTCACCTGTAAGTAGGCCTACATCTTGAGCTGAGCTGACTAGCGCATCCAAGACTGTGTTTAGAATTTCCAAAAAGTCATAAATTCTGGATGTGTATGGCCGACGTAAGAAGTATGCAGATGGTCAGTGTTAGATGATCAACTGGACAAGGCCGTATTTGTCTGTCCACCGACATGCCCGATTGAAAGATGAGGTAATCATATTTACGTTTTTCAAATCTCCTGAGGTTATTGGATAACTTAAAAAATTCCTGCTTGACCTCAAAACGATCTATGTTCCCACGCTCAAGCTATGCTCTAGGATTCGATCTTTTAATATAGAGGGTGTTTCAGAAGCGATTGTTTGTTGGTCTTATAATAAAACCATCTTGGATTATTTTCTGTGTCCACTGCGGAGGCTAGAAGCCCGGACTACATCGTGGCAAGTCCGTGCACTTACTGCTGCCCCCTAGGGAAAAAAAGAAACAAAAGTAGATAAAAAAACAGCTTCAAGGGTTTTGTTTCAGTTTACGAGGATTTTAAAACACAACTCATGTTACCTTTGTCAGTTTGTGGCCCAGCAATAAGTCTGAAGTCTTACATCGCTAAAAACCTGGCTTCCATACCCTTGGTGGACACAGAACAAACAGTACGTTGTGTATCATTGCGCAAAACATTTCTTTACAAAGTCAGAGTTTCAGAACACCTTGTGCACTATCTTATTATTTGTATAAATACGACATTAAATATTATTTTTGCAATATCGACTTTTCGTTTCACCCAAGTTTTTCGTCCACTGGAATATTCAAAGATATTAATGTAATTACCAATTAACAGAACAACTCGAACTATTGCAACAAATTACATGAACAATATCATAAGTTAACGTAGTTTTTAGATACAAGTCATCTCATCAGTTTTGGTTTTCGTTTTCTCCAACCAGGTTTGGTGGATTCTGGGTTTTGGTTCTCCTCGCTGTTTTTGGCAAAACTCTCACTTTGCGCCACCTGAAGAAAAGACAACGTAAGTACTTGTAATAACACTTGTTTTCTGTATCAAAATGCATTATTTTAGGACTTACAAAGAGGGTGGAAGTAATTTGTTTGTAATTTCACACAAAGCAACTCGAGGGCTATCTGCGCTACCCGTCCCTAATTTAGCAGTGCAAGACTAGAGGGAAGACAGTTAGTCATCACCACCCACCGCCAACTCTTGGGCTACTCTTTTAATAACGAATAGTGGGATTGACCGAAACATTATAACGCCCCCACGGCTGAAAGGGCCAGCACGTTTGGTGCGACTAGGATCCGAACCCGGGACCCTCAGATTACGAGTCGAACGCCTTAACCCACCTGGCTCGTACTTCGATTTTGAATGAATTTAGTGTTTATTGGAATCTTATGTTTGGCTCACAAAGTGTAACTAGAGGAAAGAAGACAGTGGGACTCGACTTCATAGAAAGCGTGATACGCTAAACAGTTTTAGATCCATCGGGTTAAAATGGATTTACAATATAACTCCGCCCCCAAGTCTTAGAATATAATTTCTGACTTACACGAGTTAATTTCAAATCTAAACGAAATTCAGTTACAGCATCCCTTTTTGTTGTGAAACAATAGGTCTTTTTAGTAACCGCCACAGACATACTTTCATAGTCGATGGTACATTACAAACAACTATGTTATTATTTATATATATATATAACACTATTTTCTGGCTTCTGTTTTCGTGATTCTGTACAATGAAGCGAAACAGTTAGTTCCTCGTCAGAAAGATAATTTTCAAAACCTAATAATTTTAAACAGTGAAAGCGAGTTATTAACTTTTGTTTACTTTCAATCATGTGAAACACTTTTTTGTTAGTTTTCTGATCTGAATAAGCTGGTGTTAAAATATCTTTGGTTTGTGTTTGGCTTGTTGCAACGTCAATAAATATGTGAACTTCAGACAAAGAACCTTGTATGGCATTCCCAGATATACGTGACTAGAATTAAATTATAATATAAAACTAGATGGCGCTTAGTACAGCGTATACCCTTGTCCCTCAAAAAATTGGAAAACGTGTCAGTAAGTCCGTCGTTACCAGTGGACGGTTTGTTTTGAATTTTGCGAAAAGCTACAGGACGGCTATCTGCGCTAGCCGTCCCTAATTTAGCAGTGTAAGACTAGAGGGAGACCAGCTAGTCATCAACACCCACCGTTAACTCTTGGGCTACTCTTTCACCATTGACCATCACATTATAACGCCCCAACAGCTGAAAGGGCGAGCATGTTTGATATGACGGGGATTCGAACCCGTGATCCTCGGATTACAAATCGAGTGCCTTAACCACGTGGCTATGCCAGGCCTTTTATGGAAGGACAATGATGAATAATACTCAACATACGTACATCAAGTTTCGTCAAAATCCGATCATGTTTTGGTGAATTATAGAGAAAAACAAAGTGTGAGAAATCTGTGGTTAACAGGAGGGGGATATTTATATTTTCGTGGCCTTTATCTTAACCCTTCAAAAACTGACCACTTCAAAGATGGGACATAGTTCAAAGGTATACTAGCTTTCGTCCAAATTCATTCGGCAGTGTTCGAGAAATATTGGTGTTACGCATGCACAATTATTTAGTTAGTGGTTAATACTTTATGTTGTACACTGTATTTAGTCAGTGGTTAATACTTTATGTTGTACACTGTATTTAGTCAGTGGTTAATACTTTATGTTGTACACTGTATTTAGTCAGTGGTTAATACTTTATGTTGTACACTGTATTTAGTCAGTGGCTAATACTTTATGTTGTACACTGTATTTAGTCAGTGGCTAATACTTTATGTTGTACACTGTATTTAATCAGTGGTTAATACTTTATGGTGTACACTGTATTTAGTCAGTGGTTAATACTTTATGTTGTACACTGTATTTAGTCAGTGGCTAATACTTTATGTTGTACACTGTATTTAGTCAGTGGTTAATACTTTATGGTGTACACTGTATTTAGTTAGTGGTTAATACTTTATGTTGTACACTGTATTTAGTTAGTGGTTAATACTTTATGTTGTACACTGTATTTAGTCAGTGGTTAATACTTTATGGTGTACACTGTATTTAGTCAGTGGTTAATACTTTATGTTGTACACTGTATTTAGTCAGTAGTTAATACTTTATGTTGTACACTGTATTTAGTCAGTGGCTAATACTTTATGTTGTACACTGTATTTAGTCAGTGGTTAATACTTTATGTTGTACACTGTATTTAGTCAGTAGTTAATACTTTATGTTGTACACTGTATTTAGTCAGTAGTTAACACTTTATGTTGTACACGATATGTAGTCAGTGGTTAATACTTTATGTTGTACACTGTATTTAGTCAGTGGTTAATACTTTATGTTGTACACTGTATTTAGTCAGTGGTTAATACTTTATGTTGTACACTGTATTTAGTCAGTGGTTAATACCTTATGTTGTACACTGTATTTAGTTAGTGGTTAATACTTTATGTTGTACACTGTATTTAGTTAGTGGTTAATACTTTATGTTGTACACTGTATTTAGTCAGTGGTTAATACTTTATGTTGTACACTGTATTTAGTCAGTAGTTAACACTTTATGTTGTACACGATATGTAGTCAGTGGTTAATACTTTATGTTGTACACTGTATTTAGTTTGTATACAATACAAAAGATATAACAACCAGTGAGTATTTGATTTTACTAACACCAATCACGTTGTTACTCTAGGTTCAGTGGTTACAATACCGTTCTAAAGTAACTGTTCGATTAACATGGTTTGTGGCTTCGTATTTCTTCCTTGAGATCACGTGAACTTAATAATTATTTTCCAATGTAGTTAAAGCATAATTTCAGAGTTTTTTTTCCTTTATCCTGAATACGTTGTCATGTAAACAGAAAGATACATAGAGTCCGTCACTGAAAACAACAGCTAGTAGTTATTACAGTTTTTAAAGCCAAGTCTTAACGTGACGTCATTACTTTCAGTTGTCCTGGGTGACGTTGGCAGTTTCCTTCAGTCAGGAATCTCGAATGTCAACAGCTGTTTAACACCAGATGGTCGTAAAGGTGTCTGTGGAAACATAGCCAACTGTTCTTATCTAATCTTCGACTTGAATAAACTCCGACAGTCCATATGCTTCCGTTTCTACGTCATACCTGGAATTTGTTGCCCTATAAGTCAAGTAAATTCGATGTTCTTATCCTTCCAGAGAAACAGATAAGATTTCTGGTTTTTGAATTTCAGTTTTTCAGTTATTTACAGTTTAATAAAATTTATCTAAAGAAATAAATTTCAATTATGAAAGCTTGGAAATTGTATCTTGAAAAGAAACACCAGTAACTAATTATTTATATTTATTATATTAACAAAACAAAACAAACCTGATTTTATAATTATTTTTTGTAGTGGAAATCTGTCCCCTGCTGATCCAGTGGTAAGTCTACGGATTTACAAGGCTAAAATCACGGGTTCGATTACCTTCGGTGGACTCTGCAGATAGCCTGATGTGGCTTTGCAATAAGAAACCAAACGTCAAGCTTGAAATCTATTACCTGAATCGATAAATTATTCACATAAATTATCATATGTGTAATGTATTAATGAAAGAATGAAAATACACATATATTAGCTGAGGGTAAACATTGAGGAAACAGTATGACGGACGACGTCAGATATCGTCTTCTCTCCATTCAATCTTTTGTAATTAAATTCGTAATGACCTCATTAGATAACAATAACATGTCTTACTTTGTAGAATATAATAATTGATTAATTTAACCAATTAACAAATTTTATCTTCAAATTAAAAGTCTATAAACCTGTGTATGTGTCTTCTTATAGCAAAGGCTATCTGCTGAGCCTACCGAGGGGAATTGAACCTCTGATTTCAGCGTTGTAAATCCGGAGACGTGCCGCTGTACTTGTGGGGGGAGGCAGTCTATAAACATCTGGAAATGTGTCCTATTTCATGAGGTTTTCATTCCCCATTTTGAATAAAAAAATCATAAACAGAGTCATCCGTACGCACCGACAGACAGTTTCCAGTTACCTTATGAAAATGAAACTAATCGAGACAACCAACTCTGGCGATGCAACCAAAAATTGTATTAAAAAATAAAAGTACGTCGTATTTCAGGGTATTTTTTATTTATTTGTTTGTCCCTTTCTCGGTCAATAATCGTAAAACAAAATAGCCTTGCACAAAGCCGGACAATTTCTAGTTACCATACCAAACACTAGGGTATTCGAGCCAGCCACCTATGGGCGATGGATGCTAACATTTCCTGAAAGACCATTTTATAGCAATAAGTTATCCAGAAAGTGCGAAAATATGTATATATTCCAATGTTTAGTAACGGATTATTGTAGATCAACTCTGAACAAAGCTGTTTATTTACCATGAGATTTGTTGTACGCTCGTGCTGATTGGTATTGTTAATTACAAAATATTTTATTATTACAGCAAGTATCCTCCATCAACAATGATAGACCTCGACCAAGTGTCTCGTCAACCGTATCGATTACGTCAACAACAACTGTCAAACCGTCGACAACAACCACAACGACACCGAGACCCACAACAACCAAAACAACAAGAAAGCCTTTCATAATCACAACAGAAAAAACTCCCTTCTTCTTGACATTACAACCTTCGAATCCAGTGAAACCCGTTCTTGAGGGATCTAGTCAAAGTAGGCAATTGTTACTATAATATCACAAATGTCCTTAAGAGATCTAGTCAAAGTGAGGCAATTGTTACTATAATACCACAAATGTGCTTAAGGGATCTAGTCAACGTGAGAAAATTGTTACTATAATACCACAAATGTCCTTAAGAGTTCTAGTCAAAGTGAGGCAATTGTTACTATAATACCATAAATGACCTTAAGGAATCTAGTCAAAGTGAGGCAATTGTTATTATAATACCATAAATGACCTTGAGAGATCAAGTCAACGTGAGAAAATTATTATAATACCACAAAAGACCTTAAGGGATCTAGTCAAAGTAGGCAATTGTTACTATAATACCACAAATGTCCTTAAGAGTTCTAGTCAAAGTGAGGCAATTGTTACTATAATACCATAAATGACCTTAAGGAATCTAGTCAAAGTGAGGCAATTGTTATTATAATACCATAAATTACCTTGAGAGATCAAGTCAACGTGAGAAAATTATTATAATACCACAAAAGACCTTAAGGGATCTAGTCAAAGTAGGCAATTGTTACTATAATACCACAAATGACCTGAAGGGATCTAGTCAAAGTAGGCAATCGTTACTATAATACCACAAATGTCCTTAAGGAATCTAGTAAAAGTAGGCAATTGTTACTATAATACCACAAATGACCTTAAGGGATCTAGTCAAAGTAGGCAATTGTTATTACAATACCATAAATGTCCTTAAGGAATCTAGTCAACGTGAGAAAATTGTTATTTTAATACCACAAATGTCCTTAAGGAATCTAGTCAAAGTGAGGCAATTGTTATTATAATACCATAAATGACCTTGAGAGATCAAGTCAACGTGAGAAAATTATTATAATACCACAAAAGACCTTAAGGGATCTAGTCAAAGTAGGCAATTGTTACTATAATACCACAAATGACCTGAAGGGATCTAGTCAAAGTAGGCAATTGTTACTATAATACCACAAATGTCCTTAAGGAATCTAGTAAAAGTAGGCAATTGTTACTATAATACCACAAATGACCTTAAGGGATCTAGTCAAAGTAGGCAATTGTTACTATAATACCACAAATGTCTTCAAGGGATCTAGTCAAAGTAGGCAATTGTTATTACAATACCATAAATGTCCTTAAGGAATCTAGTCAAAGTGAGGCTATTGTTAATATGATACCATAAATGTCCTTAAGGAATCTAGTCAACGTGAGAAAATTGTTATTTTAATACCACAAATGTCCTTAAGGGATCTAGTTAAAGTGAGACAATTGTTATTATAATACCACAAATTTCCTTAAGGGATCTAGTCAACGTGAGAAAATTGTTACTATAATACCACAAATGTCCTTGAGGAATCTAGTCAAAGTAGGCAGTTGTTATTATAATACCATAAATGACCTAGAGAGATCTAGTCAATGCGAGAAAATTGTCTAAGAAATGTTATGATACGTCAACTGTCACAAAGTCAGTGCGATGGATGGTTCTGCATGTCATCTACAAGCTTAGAAATGTCCGGCTTGATGCTTGACGTTGAAAGACGCAAGACTGCTTCCAGATGATCATTAGTCAGCTGATTGCGAGTGTTGTTTTTGTTCAGTTTCATATGCGAGAAAGCCTGTTCGCAGCAGTACGTGCTGTCAAACATGCTGGTGTGGACAAGTGCTTTCTCTTTCAGATTAGCAAATGTATCAGGCAACGTTTTGTAGAAGTCAAGGAAACTGTTTTCTCGGTAAATAGCACGTAGTCAGATGCCTGGAGATCAGTAAGTTCGACCTGATATTCTGCTGACAAGTCATCCACTGACACACTGAACAGATCAGCAAAACGTTTCATCAACAATCTGCATTGATTAAAGTCATGAAACCGTGAGTTGAAGGACTGAATCAAAGTATCTAGCTTCCCAACATAAACTTGTGTCAATGTCCTGATTCTTCTGCAGCTGTGACTGAAAAGTGGGAAAGTGCACGAAGTTACCTGATGCTGCTTGCTGCCGGAACAACTGCAACTTTGTCCTGAAAGCTGAGACGTGACTTGCAAGCTGACAGACAAGTCGATTTTTGACCTTGCAACTTCAAATTCAGATCATTCAAGTGTTGTGTCATGTCGACCACAAAGGTCAAATCAAATTGGATCAGTCATGGAAATCACTTCTGTCTTTGTTCTTGCTTCTGAGGAATTCTATCACCTCATCAATCAACTCCCAAAATCTTCTGAACATCTTCCATCGACTCAGCCAGCGTATTTCACAGTGATACACAAGGTCACCATAGTCTGAATCAATTTCTTCAATAAGACTTCGAAACTGACGGTGATTGAGCCCTCGTGATTTGATGAAATTAATGGTTTTCGTCACTGATGCCATCAGTGCCTAAAAACCAAGTTCTTTACTGCACAGGTTCTGTTGGTGAATATTACAGTGCAACTTCACCAACTGTCTGTCCTGCTTTCCTCGATGCTTCATCAACATCGCTACCAGCTCGCTACTTTCTCCGGTCATGGCTGGTGCTCCATCAGTTGTCACACTTACCAGTTTCGTGAAATCTAATGAAACACAACTACACAGTCGTATTGTCTCCTCGAATAGAGAAGACCCAGTTGTCTGACCCTTCATGGAACCCATGCCGATTAGTTCCTCTGTGATATTAAACGATGACGACACACCACGAACAAAAACTAGTAGCTGTGATGTTGAACTGATGTTAGTCGACTCGTCTGCTGCCAAAGAGAAGCAGACAAAGTTGGCTGCTTTATTTGTAAGCTGCCTTGTCACGTCTGCTGAGAGGTGTGAAATTCTTCGTTGAACTGTCATACGATTCAGAGCCACCGTCTGTAGCTTGCGAACTGCTTTCGGATACAACTTTTCCGATGCAGTAATCATACATTGCTTGACAAAATCACCATCAGTGAACGGTCGGCCAGATTTCGCTATCATCAATGAAATATCGTAACTGGCCTCACAAGCTGCACCGAAATCTGCTGACTGCTTTGAGAAAACGTTCTGCTGGTGATTCAGCAACCGCCGCAGAGATTCAATTCGAGCTGTTCGTTCATCACAGACAACGTTGTGTAAATCTTTATGCTTCGACTCACAACGACACTTTATATTGGACGACTGTCGAATGACACAGCAGATAAATCACGTTCTTCTGTTGTTGAACAAAACAGTATCGCGCAGTCCAATCATCATGAAACTGTCGATTTTCGTCGTCAACTTTACTTTTACGATTAGCTGCCATTTTTGTTACGAAATAATATCAAAATTGGGCTCATAAGTAAATCTCGAAGAACAATTGGAACGCGTGAGATTTCGTAATTACGGAAATATTACGTCATTGCGCCAATGATTAAATACCTATACATTAAAGAGATTTGTTTATTAAATTTTCTGTATTGCTCGACACAAATATGGAACCATTTAGTATCTAATCTAATGCATATTCTTCTATAGCGCTTAATCTTCGCGCAGGCGCGAACTCTTTATGTTTGACTTTCTCGTTGGACATCGCGGGCCGGACTTTGTGCACCACTGCCTTAAGAAATCTAATCAAAGTAAGGCTATTGTTAATATGATACCATAAATGTCCTTGAGGGATCTAATCAAAGTAAGGCTATTGTTAATATGATACCATAAATGTCCTTGAGGGATCTAATCAAAGTGAGGCTATTGTTAATATGATACCATAAATGTCCTTGAGGGATCTAATCAAAGTAAGGCTATTGTTAATATGATACAATAAATGTCCTTGAGGGATCTAATCAAAGTAAGGCTATTGTTAATATGATACCATAAATGTCCTTGAGGGATCTAATCAAAGTGAGGCTATTGTTAATATGATACCATAAATGTCCTTGAGGGATCTAATCAAAGTAAGGCTATTGTTAATATGATACCATAAATGTCCTTGAGGGATCTAATCAAAGTAAGGCTATTGTTAATATGATACAATAAATGTCCTTGAGGGATCTAATCAAAGTAAGGCTATTGTTAATATGATACCATAAATGTCCTTGAGGGATCTAATCAAAGTGAGGCTATTGTTAATATGATACCATAAATGTCCTTGAGGGATCTAATCAAAGTAAGGCTATTGTTAATATGATACCATAAATGTCCTTGAGGGATCTAATCAAAGTGAGGCTATTGTTAATATGACACCATAAATGTCCTTGAGGGATCTAATCAAAGTAAGGCTATTGTTAATATACCATAAATGTCTTTAAGGAATCTAATCAAAGTGAGGCTATTGTTAATATGATACCATAAATGTCCTTGAGGGATCTAATCAAAGTGAGGCTATTGTTAATATGACACCATAAATGTCCTTGAGGGATCTAATCAAAGTAAGGCTATTGTTAATATGATACCATAAATGTCTTTAAGGAATCTAATCAAAGTGAGGCTATTGTTAATATGATACAATAAATGTCCTTGAGGGATCTAGTAAAAGTGAGGCTATTGTTAATATGATACCATAAATGTCCTTGAGGGATCTAATCAAAGTGAGGCTATTGTTAATATGACACCATAAATGTCCTTGAGGGATCTAATCAAAGTAAGGCTATTGTTAATATGATACCATAAATGTCCTTGAGGGATCTAATCAAAGTGAGGTTATTGTAAACATTTGTTTAGAAAATGTGACGTATGAACACATAATATTTTGCCTTCAATGTTTATTAATGTGAAAGATATATTTCTATGATTTTCTGTGTAGTTTAGGTAATTACCTCATTACAAACTTAAAACAGTCTTACAATTGACTTCAACAAACATTTACGCATTTGTAGCTACTAATATAAAACCTATCATTCTTGGTAATTCCAGAGTAGGCTTACTGAGCTGTACCCATCTCTGACATCGAATACCATTTTTATAGTTATGAGCCTTCTAGCTGAGCTGCCCACAGGGTTTCGATACATGTGATAGGTATAGAACACTTAGACCATTACATATCTTTATGATTAAGAAAGAAAATATCAAGCTGAGCCACCAGGGGAGCTCTGTTGATTCTAACAACAAGAAATGTTAATTCATACATGTTTGTAGTTGGTGGGAAGTCTTGATACTAGGTTCTGTGTTTCTGAGTAGGTTTAGTGAATATATTTGTTTAAAAGATAACGTTTTCACCAAGTTCCATTTGAGTGTGCGAGTGTGAAACCCCCTATATTTATTATTGTTATCACTTTCTTAAACGTCAGATTTACAGTTGAAGGTACCTTTGACCTCACCAGAGGGCAATACTTACGTGTTTTATTTTCTATCAGTCTTGTTTATAAACAAGTATCAGTTACATTCACATTATTTATATGACAAAATAGCTTTTCTCTACCTCAAAAAAAAATAAAAAAATATAAAAATAAAACAACCAAACACAAGGTGGCGCTCAGTAGTATAATGTTATGATCGCAAACATTTATTGACTTTAACCGTAAAATTACTAATGGATTTAATATGGATTGCAACTAGATGTTTAAGTTTATTAAAAATATTTTTATTTACTAAAGTGGGTTTGGATCCACAATTTCATCGGTAACGTGATACCTAATTACAAACATATGGCTAAAACAAACATTTTAAATATTACAATCAACCCTAGTCCGTGCTGTTGGGATTCTCTATAGAGAGATTTTACCTTACAGGTTTCATGACTTCTTCACACACAATGTTGTATCAAACAAAACGTTCAAGTAACTCTACCAACAGCGAGCGATATAAAAACATGTCCGCCATTTAAGGGTTAAACTTATTACTACGACGACCAACTAACACCGTCTAATAATGACACCAAATCGCTAGCTCTATAATCCAGACATCCCAGTGGCTCAGCGGAAAGTCTGGGGGCTTACGCCGCTAAAATTCGAATTTCGATACCCGATCAGAGTTGATTTGTGTCTAACAAAACTTAAACGTTCATAGCGTATTAATTCTTTAGACACCATAGTTTCGCATACTAAAATACAAAATACTTTCTGTTCACAGCAGTATGTGGCTTGGAAAGTCGAAATTCTCGAATTGTTGGAGGCTACGAAGCAAATCCGGGGCAGTGGCCATGGATGGTATGAACTTTACAAATGCATTCTTTAACTATGTAACTCATCAAATATTGATGTTTAATATATCAAAATAAACCTGCAGGAATTGGGCAAGTTATTTTAGATGATATAGAAATAGTAACATACAAGCACCTTGGTCTTGTAATGTTTAAGTTTTTTATTTGATTCGAACACAGGATCATGGACAGGTGAAGGGGTGTTGAACTACTACTCCAATATTCTAAAAAATCCAAAAGGTCCATTTTTCCCGATTAAAGAAATGTTCTGTGGATCACTTAATTTATCATTTTTTGACTGCAGAACAAAAAGGTCCATATTTTTCCGGGGAAGAAACCCACTTTGTAGTACTAGCTACGCCCCTTGCTTTAGTTAAGTATATATTTATTATTCTAACCATAAATTAACATTATTTTGACTCGCTGTTTATTTAAGTTAATCTTAACCATTTGTCAGATTGATTAAACTGTCAAAAATTATACGTGTTCAACTGGTTACAAAAATCTCAACTGGTATCTCAGGTAGTATTTCAATACCTCACTTGGTTTCTCTTCTTTATTATACGTGTTCAACTGGTTACACAAATCTCAACTGGTATCTCAGGTAGTATTTCAATACCTCACTTGGTATCTCTTCTTTATTATACGTGTTCAACTGGTTACAAAAATCTCAACTGGTATCTCAGGTAGTATTTCAATACCTCACTTAGTATCTTTTCTTTATTATCTTAGGGTTGCAGGATTGAGCCTCGTTCACACCAAACATGCTCACCCTTTCAGCCGAGGGGGCGGTTTAATTTTACGGTCAATCCCAGTATTCGTTGGTAAAAGAGTAGCCTAAGAGTTGAGGGAGGGTGGTGTGACTGTCTGCCTTCCCTCTACACTTACACTGGTAAATTAGGGACGGCTAGCGCAGATAGCCCTCGTGTAGCTTTGCGAGAAATTCAAAAAAATATATAACAACGAATAGTGGGATTGGCCGTTACATTTTACGTCCCCACGGATGAAAGGACGAGCATGTTCCGTATGACGGGGATTCGAACCTGCGACCCTCGGATTACGAGTCGATGGCCTTAACCACCTGTCTTATTTGTTGTAAACCAAAAGTTGGCTGTGTGTGGTTATGACTAGCTACTTTGTTTTTTAGAATTTTGCGCAAAGCTATCTGCGCTAGCCATATATAACTTAGCAGTGCAAGACTAAAAGAAAACGGAAACTATTATCTTAGTATAATGAACCCTTTTAACATATTTGAGAGGGGTAGTAATTGCAGGTACTTTATTTAAATTTGGAGACACTGACGTTATCAGCTGAAATTCAAAATAAATATAAATATTTATGGTGATAACAAATGTAAGAAGTTACGAAGAAAAAATATAATAATTAATATTCATAAAAAATTAGACGATAAATATTGTGGAAACTATAAAATACTATTGAAGGTGTTATGAGTTCTTGCTTGCGGGTCAACGTAACTGTATAGTTTAATATGTTTCGTTTTTTCTACAGGCGGCAATATTTTTGCAGACGAGACGGGGAAAACAATTTTGGTGTGGAGGCGCTCTGGTCAGCGACAATGTTATCGTGACAGCAGCTCACTGTTTGTCGCATCCTAATGGTTTCAAGTAAGGCCTACGTGATATTAGACTGTGAAGCCTAATCTTCAAGATCTATATATACTTACTTCATAAACCAAAACCGTGAGAGTGAAGTAATATTGCACACTGTTCATGATATTACTATATTAGCATATAAATATAATAGTATTATATATTTCACCTCATTTGTAAATATGTTTAAATAGAAAATGATGAAGAAATAGTAATTTTTGTACTAATTCATTAACCTGTTCAGTGCCGAAGACGACATAACTCGTCCAAGCCGATCGGTAACACAGTGCCACGGGCGAGTTAATTCGTTCTCAATAATACCTAACTTCAACGCTAGATGTCAGCATCATGCATTTGACCTACTTACAAATTGACGCCAAAATGGCGTCACGAAAAAAGTTACAAAATGAAGAAGCATTAGAATTGTATTGTAGTAACTGAAATACTTGGCAGTAAACAAGTTAAATAAAAGAATGCATTAACGTGACATTTCACAACAGATAAAAATAAATAATAAAACATTAAAATAAAACGCAATCGCTTTCAACAGTTCAAACTAATCTTTCTAAGTGGACAAAGTAGAACTCTTAAGGTCACTATGTATAGATATATATGACCACAGTACATTATACATTCAGGCTCTCAGCCCCTTACCCCAGAGGTACAGCAATATATCTGTGGACTCAGACCGCAAGAAACTGGGTTTCGATACCCGTGGTAAGCAGAGTACAGGTGGCTCATTGTGTAGCTTTGTACTTACTTCGAACCACACAGACAAATTTTCAGGTTAAAATCCTTCTATAAACTTAAATTTTTACTAACTTCCATTTCATTATTATGTTTTCTCTGTTTTTTAAAATTTCTATCGATTGTTACATTGATGGTTGACTCAGTTGGCTAGGAAAACAGACTAATTTCTGTGTTAAACTCTAGGTACAGCCCGAGTCAGATGAGGGTACGACTCGGAGATCACCATCTGTATTCTGATCAAGACTTTGGTGCTCCACGTGAATATCGAGTTCAGAGTTCAGTTCAACACCCACAGTTCGTTAGAAACGGATTTTATAACGACATTGGTCTCATCAAATTAGAGGAACAAGTTCAATTTAATACGTTCATAGATCCTATTTGTTTACCAACCCCAGACGAGTTTCGTCCTATCGACTTGGTCGGACAGATTGGAACTGTGTTAGGCTGGGGAACCACATCTTATGGTAAGTAATCGGTACGTATGTCAATCATTACAAAGGTAACAGTTTGGGTGTAGGAAGGAAGCCATTATTATTTTAGCACACTTTAGATTCTGGTCATTTGGTCAATACAGGTCTACAGACCAGCAGATTAGAGAGATTTAGTACATTATAATAAAACGATTTCAAAATCTCACCATGATGTTACAGTCCATACCGGTGATGCTCTACCTGACGGCCGTGCATCCTGATAATAGCTTTGCATTATAGTTTACTTTGCAAAAGGTTCTGTCAAAAGGTTGTCATGTTACAAGTAGACATAGTTTCTGCATGCTTTCTAAAATCCATCTAAAATATGAGAACGACGGTTTGTAGCGCTTGTTTCAACAGTTCAATCACATAGAGATCCATGGGTGATTTGACCAATTTGTATTCATATGAAATACTACAAAAACTCGTTTCATTTTCCACCTGCTGAATATATCTGATGGTTGAATGGTTTTGCTATGTGTACACGTGACTTGTGTCGCTTCACCAGGCGGATAGTCTTCTTCATTACGTTGCATAATGTAACCTGGAGCACGTAGACGGCTTTTGACACTGACATTTATATTCGTGGATTCTTATTACAACAGAAGAACCAGTTATGAAAGTTTTTTTTTTTAAATAGTCCTGATGCACGACTCTTAAAATAGTCCTGATACTCTACTCTTAAAATAGTCCTGATACACAACTTTTAAAATAGTCCTGATACACAACTTTTAAAATAGTCCTGATACTCTACTTTTAAAATAGTCCTGACACACAACTCTTAAAATAGTCCTGATACACAACTCTTAAAATAGTCCTGATAAACAACTCTTAAAATAGTCCTGATACACAACTTTTAAAATAGTCCTGATACTCTACTTTTAAAATAGTCCTGACACACAACTCTTAAAATAGTCCTGATACACAACTCTTAAAATAGTCCTGATACACAACTTATCGATATTCCTTCGTTTTTCAATTCAGTAAAGTACAAGGGACATCTTTATGGTCGGAGTGTATGAATATTTCACTTTTGAAATAGCTGTTAGATACTACTTTCAACAGTGATTAATTTTTGTGGTATTACACCTCCTACGTAACAACATCAAAATAAAGTTCTGATTCATCCCGTTCCATCCCGACTGTGGTCTTTCACGTGACTTGCTAATTTGCATATTAAAATAGAATGTAGCTAATTCTTTGTGTAATTCCTTTCAAAAAAATTTTTACAAGCCTGGGGAAAACCATTTATGTTGTACGCACTTCGTATTATCTTGTAGGACTTGCACACCCAATGGTCGTTAAGCCTTGTTGAAAGATTTTACTAGTCTATGAGTAAAAGTTTGGAAGTTATTGTCAAAAAATCAAACTTTATTTTTTTGTAGCTGAGAATCTAAAAAAAGGTGGTGGCGTTATAAACTAAAGTATGTCTTATGGATGGTTTTAGCCTACGATGTCAAAATTTTGTTTGTTTTGAATTTCGCGCAAAGCTACTCGAGGGCTGTAAGCGCTGGCCGTCCATAATTTAGCAGTGTAAGACTAGAGGGAAGGGAACTAGTCATCACCATCCATCACCAATTCTTGGGCTACTCTTTTAACAGTGAATAGTGGGACTGACCGATGCATTATTACGCCCCCACGGCTGAAAGGACGAGCATGTTTGGTGCGACGGGGATTGGAACCCGCGACCCTCAGATTACAAATCGAATTCCTTAACCCACCTGGCCATGCCAGACCGCCTAAAATGTCAAAATAGTTTCACATGTGTCGTAAAATTTGGATAAATAATTCTAGAAAGTAAAATTCTTATTAATAGTTTCGCGCACTTCATCCACTAGGTGGAATTTTGGCTTACGAATCTTAAAGTATCTATACTGTATGTTACTTCTGACGCAATACGGTGAAATGGCTGGGTTTTAAAGTTTATATTTCGTTTGGTTTATTCTATGTTGACACATGCACTCTTTTCCCTAAAGTATATCTACAATAAAGCTATCATTTTATAAATGTAGTTTACCTCAAGGGAATCAAAGTAGTTGTAATGTTTACCTCTTGTCGTATCAATGATACATTATGGCTGAAAAGTAATAGGCCTAAAGAGAATAAAACTATTACTTAAGGGAAGACCTCATAATATTAGATTCTGTCCAAATCCTGTACAGTAATTTTACTATTACCGATTGAATCCCCTGTGAACTGTGTGTAGATAATGGATGATTTTAAACATTTTTTAAGTTCTTTACATTGAGGGTTGTTACAGGCAAAAACATAAGGTTTTTAATATATATGGATCCCTACCACTAAAGAACGGTATGCAAACATCGCTAATTTGGTGGTTAAAAACCTAAAATTAGACGTCAGTGTCCTAGACAACTAAACATATGGATGTCTTCGTTGTGCTCATAATAATTTTGTACACTAGACTAGTTTTGGTTTAAAGCAAAATTTCCCGAGAACTAAAATAACTTTATTTTCAACTGTTTAGTTTTTTTCTTCCTGGTATCATATTAACTCGAGAAAATAATTTTTATTATTATGAACACAGGAGGGCGCAACAGTGGCGCTTTACACCAAGTTTCCATGCCAATCTGGGACAATGACGATTGTAACCGAAGGTATTTCCAACGAATCACGAGCGGATTTTTATGCGCAGGATTTATTGAAGGCGGGAAAGACGCTTGTCAGGTACGTTAAATAAAATATCTGTTCACCTTCTCACGTTTTTAATAGTACGTTTTATTATTCAATTATATTTTTAACAATTTGATGAGCATTAAAATATTACGTAATCATTATACACCTACGTCATGACAGGGAGACTCAGGAGGCCCCCTAATGGTTAGAAATAGAAACAGAAAATGGACTTTGGTCGGTGTGGTGTCGTTTGGCAGTCGATGTGCCCAAGCTGGATATCCCGGAGTTTACACTCGAATTACAGAGTATATAGACTGGGTAACAAAAAATGTTGAGATGTGAGTTCTCAATTAATTTCTTCTCTGTTGGGTTGGCAATGATAGTGATTGTTTATCAGTTAAATATTTTTATCGCACATATGATACTGTCTATAAAACATATTCATTAACCTTTTCTAAATATGTTACAAAAACAAACCGTAATCAATGCGATATATTGATTAAAATGTTTAAAAACAGAAATATATAAATTACTGAATTTATATAATAATAGCTTCCGGATTACCAGCTGTTGTTTTTGTATACATTTTAAAAAGTGGCATGCAGGTTCACTCAGTAATGACTCAGTGATAACGAGACACCTACTTGAAGTAAAAATGTATTCTCAATACGGCTGCTACGGGTGTTAAAAC
Organism: Tachypleus tridentatus; assembly: GCF_004210375.1. NCBI lineage: Eukaryota > Metazoa > Arthropoda > Merostomata > Xiphosura > Limulidae > Tachypleus > Tachypleus tridentatus. The sequence goes on along the minus strand of NW_027467782.1, from coordinate 47,145,378 downwards.
TTTAATTTAAATGCAGTACACAATAACATTGTGACCTTCTTAGGTCATCTTCAGGTGAAAATACTCATATCAGATGTCCTGAAAATAGATAACTGATGACTTATAACCTGGTGTGAAGATAAACAGTTCTGTATCTGGTTGTTTACTACAATTTTACTGTAGCTCCTTGACATATTTTCATGTAATATATATTCGATTAGATATCTCATTAAGCCTGTAGAATTGTATAAAAGTTAGTTTATACTGTCTCATATTAAATATTATATTAACTACGAAACTGGTTTCGTGACAAAATAAACGTGTTATCCACCAATATGTGTTTTCTTTCTAGTACGAACTAAGTATCAGTCATTGTTAATAAGTAGAGTCATCACACCTATAAAACCAGTTATCACTGCTAATAAGTAGTGTCATCACACCTATAAAACCAGTTATCACTGTTAATAAGTAGTGTCATCACACCTATAAAACGTGTTATCACTGTTAATAAGTAGTGTTATCACACCCATAAAACCAGTTATCACTGTTAATACGTAGTGTCATCACACCTATAAAACGTGTTATCACTGTTAATAAGTAGTGTTATCAAACTTATAAAACCAGTTATCACTGTTAATAAGTAGTGTCATCACACCTATAAAACCAGTTATCACTGTTAATAAGTAGTGTTATCACACCCATAAAACCAGTTATCACTGTTAATAAGTAGTGTCATCACACCTATAAAACGTGTTATCACTGTTAATAAGTAGTGTTATCACACCCATAAAACCAGTTATCACTGTTAATACGTAGTGTCATCACACCTATAAAACGTGTTATCACTGTTAATAAGTAGTGTTATCAAACTTATAAAACCAGTTATCACTGTTAATAAGTAGTGTCATCACACCTATAAAACCAGTTATCACTGTTAATAAGTAGTGTTATCACACCCATAAAACCAGTTATCACTGTTAATAAGTAGTGTTATCACACCTATAAAACTTGTTATCACTGTTAATAAGTAGTGTTATCACACCTATAAAACTTGTTATCACTGTTAATAAGTAGTGTCATCACACTTATAAAACTAGTTGTCACTGTTAATAAGTAGTGTCATCAAACTTATAAAACTAGTTATCACTGTTAATAAGTAGTGTCATCAAACTTATAAAACTAGTTATCACTGTTAATAAGTAGTGTCATCAAACTTATAAAACTAGTTATCACTGTTAATAAGTAGTGTCATCACACCTATAAAACCAGTTATCACTGCTAATAAGTAGTGTTATCACACCTCTAAACCAGTTATCACTGCTTATAAGTAGTGTTATCACACCTATAAACCAGTTATCACTGCTAATAAGTAGTGTTATCACACCTATAAAACCAGTTATCACAACTAATAAGTAGTGTCATCACACCTATAAAACCAGTTATCACAACTAATAAGTTGTGTCATAACACCTATAAAACCAGTTATCACTGCTAATAAGTAGTGTCATCACACCTATAAAACCAGTTATCACTGTTAATAACTAGTGTCATCACATCTACAAAACCAGTTATCACTGTTGTTACTGTTAAAGCATATATTTATATCTCCAAAATGTGGGTTGCCTTGTGTTTCAAGTTTGATGTCAGCGCTCCCTAGTGAGGTTCCAAACTATGGAATACCATGAAACAGATGCAGCCCCCACAATGCTGCTGGAATGAGTGTCGGTCAATCTCTGAGCATGATTCTGATTGGCTGCCTTCCCCTCTCAACGGCGTCAGATAGTTTTATTAGGTATTCTTTGATAGATTGTTTTGACAGAGTATTCACTATGAAACTTTGTAGATTGGACGGTTTCGCATATGGATACAAAATGCGAGTACTTTTATAACGTTTCATGCACACATTAAAGTACGGTTTAGCTAATTTAAAGTGTTTGTTTGTTTTGAATTTCGCGCAAAGCTGCCCGAGGGCTATCTGCGCTAGCCGTCCCTAATTTAGCAGTGTAAGACTAGAGGGAAGGCAACTAGTCATCACCACCCACCGCCAACTGTTGGGCTATTCTTTTACCAACGAATAGTGGGATTGACCGTATATTATAACGCCCCCCCCGGCGAGCATGTTTAGTGCGACCGGGAGTTGAACGCCTTAACGCGCTTAGCCATGCCGGGCCAATTTAAATTGAAGAAAAGTGTTTATATCGCTTCGTAGAATTTCGAAATAAATACACGACCTCGTATTCTGATAAAATATACGATTCAATCTTAAATTTTGGCGTTACAAAATCTTTTAACAGTACCGAAGATATCTCTTAAACACCAGAAAATAAATAAATAGATAAGTAAATGGAGTTTCTTAAAATAAACTGTAAGATACTACAGGGTGGCCCTAAGTCCCTACCCATCCATATATCTTATATATCCAGTGTATCTGTGTGCTGTCCCTCATTGTCGCTACATAATATTATGGGACGCCATGTTCTGTGAGACATTTTCCTCAACATAGCAGGGGTTATTGTTCCAAATGTCGCGGTAACAGCTGCCTTCAACTCATCGTGAGGGTTATAACGTTGTTTAGACACAATGCTTTTTATAACATATGGATGGGTAGGGGCTTACGGGCCACCCTGTATAATATACAAAAAATTAAATGTACTAGAAAAACACGTCTGAAACATGAAGATGTTCGAATAGCTTTCAAAGTTACAGATGAACATATAATCTCCCCTCCTTTCCCCCAACTGTTATCAGAGACATTCGGAAACATTGTTTGAATAATATTATCTGCTTGCTTCTAAAAATAAACGTTTTGAGTCAGAACACGTGACACTTTTGACCTCTGTGAATTGAAAACAAAAAACTCGGTATATTTACACCTGCATTCGAAACTACTCTTACAACCAATCTCGTGATCCTATAGCTAGCACTCCAAACTACCTTACAACAAATCTCGTGATCTACAGCTAGCACCCAAACTACCCTTACAACCAATCTCGTGATCCCATACGTAGCGCTCCAAACTACCCTTACAACCAATCTCGTGATCCTATAGCTAGCACTCCAAACTACCTTACAAACCAATCTCGTGATCCTACAGCTAGCACTCCAAACTACCCTGACAACCAATCTGGTGATCCTACAGCTAGCACTCCAAACTACCCTTACAACAAATCTCGTGATCCTACAGCTAGCGCTCCAAACTACCCTTACAACCAATCTCGTGATCCTACAGCTAGCACTCCAAACTACTCCTTACAATCACCAATCTCTGTGATCCTACAGCTAGCACTCCAAACTACCCTTACAACCACCCCGTGATCTACAGCTAGCACTCCAAACTACCCTTACAACCAATCTCGTGATCCTACAGCTAGCACTCCAAACTACCCTTACAACCAATCTCGTGATCCTACAGCTAGCACTCCAAACTACCCTTACAACCAATCTCAGATCCCAGTAGCTAGCACTCCAAACTACCCTTACAACCAATCTCGTGATCCTATAGCTAGCACTCCAAACTACCCTTACAACCAATCTCGTGATCCTATACGTAGCGCTCCAAACTACTCTTACAACCAATCTCGTGATCCTATACGTAGCGCTCCAAACTACCCTTGCAACCAATCTCGTGATCTACATCTAGCACTCCAAACTACCCTTACAACCAATCTCGTGATCTACAGCTAGCACTTCAAACTACCCTTACAACCAATCTCGTGATCCTATAGCTAGCACTCCAAACTCCCCTTACAACCAATCTCGTGATCTACAGCTAGCACTCCAAACTACCCTTACAACCAATCTCGTGATCTACAGCTAGCACTCCAAACTACTCTTACAACCAATCTCGTGATCCTATACGTAAGCGCTCCAAACTACCCTTTGCAAACTAATCTCGTGATCTACAGCTAGCACTCCAAACTACCCTTACAAACTAATCTCGTGATCTACAGCTAGCACTCCAAACTACCCTTACAACCAATCTCGTGATCCTATAGCTAGCACTCCAAACTACCCTTACAACCAATCTCGTGATCCTATACGTAGCGCTCCAAACTACTCTTACAACCAATCTCGTGATCCTATGCGTAGTGCTCCAAACTACCTTTTGCAACCAATCTCGTGGATCTACAGTTAGCACTCCAAACTACCCTTACAACCAATCTCGTGGATCTGCAGCTAGCACTCCAAACTACCCCTTACAACCAGTCTCGTGATCCTATAGCTAGCACCCAA